>NC_073695.1:86991401-87291401 GCF_029784165.1 Wyeomyia smithii | reverse complement strand
ATGCTCGCCTAGTTGCGCTCAATTTGTGAAAAACACCAATGCTGCACGTTTCCAGCAACAGTTTCCACGAGCCGTAGCTTGTATACAGAAAGATCACTACGTTGATGATCTTCTGACTAGTGAAGAGAACGAAGACGAAGCTATACAACTGGCCTCAGACGTACGGTTTATCCACGCACAAGGAGGTTTTGAGCTCCATAATTGGCTATCTAATTCAAATAGGCTGCTAGAAACGGTCAGCGAGGCAGGCGCTGTCGAGAAAGATTTAAATCTCAGCTCCGAAATGGCAACGGAAAAAGTCTTGGGCATGTGGTGGAGTATTTCGTCGGATACGTTTACGTTCAAACTTTCACCAAAACATGATAGAGAACTACTTAGCGGACAGAAGATTCCGACAAAGCGCGAACTCTTAAAAACACTCATGAGGATTTACGATCCCTTGGGATTGATGACTGGTTTCTTAATGTTCCTTAAAATTCTTCTTCAAGAGGTGTGGCGTGCAAAAACAGATTGGGACGCAGAAATACCGCCAGGGCTGGCAGACAAATGGATGGAGTGGTTAAAAGTTTTGCCGCAAGCTGAGAGGCTAAGCATTCCCCGTTGCTATCGACAAACTACGACAGCAGCAGAGGATAACGTTGCTCAATTGCATATTTTCGTCGATGCAGGACGGGACGGACTGGTCGCCGTGGCATATCTGAGATTCGAGCAGGCGGGTACAATAGAATGTGCCCTAGTAGGAGCGAAAGCTAGAGTTGCCCCCTTGAAATATGTGTCGGTTCCGCGTCTTGAGCTGCAAGCCGCTGTGATCGGAACACGCATGGCTGCTAGCATTGCCGCAGTGCACCGCGTGAAGATATCTGAGAGATACTTCTGGACGGATTCTCGGGACGTTATTTGCTGGATCATATCCGACCACCGACGATATTCTACATATGTTGCACACAGGGTTGGTGAAATATTAGAAGCCACTGAGCCAGCCGAGTGGAATTGGATTTCAACACGCTTAAATCCAGCGGATGAAGGCACAAAATGGCAGAAAATACCCGACCTTACCGCATCCGGTCGTTGGTTCACCGGGCCTGATTTTCTCAAAGAACCAAAAAATCAATGGCCGGTGAATAAGGAGAATGTTGGAACAACCGATGAAGAGATTTTATCAAATGTGCTTCACCATTATGAGTACATACCCATAATACGTTTCGAGCGATTTTCTAGATGGAAGCGCCTTCACAGAGCTGTGGCATATGTATTACGGTATCTGTCCTATCGACGCAGAAAGGTTCGTTCCCCACCAAGTGCTATACCGTTCACCCAGGAAGAATTACAGCAGTCAGAATGGTGTATATACCGTCAGGTGCAAAAGGAAGCTTTCCCCGAAGAATATAACCTTTTAATCAACCACAACGCACCAGAAACTAAAAGTATATTGGCAAAATCCAGTAAGCTCTACAAATTAAGTCCGTTCGTTGACCATGCTGGAGTCTTAAGGATGAACAGCCGCATTAAATCGTGCCAGTTTATTGCAGATTCGGTCAAATATCCTATCTTACTACCCAAACGGCACTATTTGACAGACCTAATAATAGCTGATTACCACTGTGAATATAAACACCTAAATCATGAGACAGTGATAAATGAAATTCGTCTCAAATTTCATATTCCGCAGCTTCGCGCAGCATGCAAACGTGTCAGGTACAATTGCCAAATGTGCAAGATACAAAGAGCTAAACCAACACCTCCTATGATGGCGGAGCTTCCGGTGGCGCGAATGGCTGCATTCACTCGTCCGTTTTCGTATACTGGTGTAGACTATTTTGGACCAATGTCAGTAGTAGTCGGAAGAAGAACAGAGAAACGTTGGGGTGTTCTAATGACCTGTTTAACAGTTAGAGCTATTCACATCGAAATCGCACATTCTCTTTCCACCGACTCGTGTATCCTAGCCCTAAGAAATTTTGTGGCCAGGAGAGGGGCACCAATTGAAATCTTCAGTGATCGCGGTACAAATTTTATTGGGGCAGGACGTATTCTACGAGACGAGCTGCAAAAAGTGGACCAAAATAAAATGATGGAGCACTTTGTAAGTCCGAATACCAAATGGACGTATAACCCCCCCGCTGCTCCACACTTTGGGGGAAGCTGGGAGCGATTAATCCAATCGGTTAAAAAGATCCTGGACCAAATAAAGCCAAGGCAACTTCCGACTGATGAGCTACTAAGAAACATGCTGTCTGAAGTCGAAATGATAATTAATTCAAGACCGCTTACGGACGTACCGATAGACGCAGATTCTTTGTTTCCCCTAACACCGAATCACTTCATCCTAGGGTCTTCCAATGGTGCCAAACCCCCGATCGCATTTAATAACAATACAGTTTTGTTAAACAACTCGTGGAAGGCGTCGCAAGCCTACGCAGATGAAATCTGGAGACGTTTTATCACGGAGTATTTGCCAACACTCACGCGAAGATCAAAGTGGTTCCAACAGACGCGACCAATACAGGTAGGCGATGTTGCCGTCATCGTAGACAACCGCCTTCCAAGGAATTGTTGGCCGAAGGGACGAGTTATAGAGATCGTCCGTTCTAAGGATCGACAAGTACGGCGAGTAACATTGCAAACATCCCAAGGAAGATTGGAGAGACCTGCAGTGAACATCGCAATCCTGGACGTCGGTTCCAGTTCGAGTAAGTCGGACCAAGGCCACGACGTACTGGGGGGGAATGTCACCCTGTCTGTGACGAACCAACATTCAGCGAGTTCCCCTGGTGCTACCAATTCACAATAGGCCTATTGAAGCGACGCTTTATCCATCATCCGCACGAGCGATACCGATCGGAAACGATCTACGATCAACGATAAAACAGCCATGTTAAATGTAGATCGCCACTTCAGGAGTAGCAGCAGACTGAACCAGTGGCTTAGCGAAAGTGGTGATTATTATACTTATAGTTCTACTAAAGTTAAATTTATAATTATTATAAAATACCTAAAATTTAATAATAAGCCCAGTGATTATTTTCGAACACAATTATCAATATTTAAAACGGTAAATTTACGTGGCTAATTATTGTGACTTAGATTCTAACCTAAAACTTATATCTATTATAACAGCATCACCAAGTGCAGATTAAAAACGGAGGTTCAATATTATAAATGAGCACTAAACGTAAGTGGAATCTGCATGAAAATAGCATGAGAGATTGCATGAGAATCTACAATTTAAGTTCAACATTACCTACACCTAAGATGAATCGCTTATACGCCCCCACGTGCTTTGATCGCTCCAACTTACTTCCCATGCTAAGAGCATGTAGAATCTATATCACTATAAAAACCCATAATTTGAAAATAAGGAAATTACAAAAAATGTTAAACCTAGTTCTTAAGATTATTATACTAAAATCCAAATTATAATCAAAAATTTTCCTTTTAATTTAAGGGATTTTTTAACTCCGCTTGAAATAAATCGAGTTAAAAAACTGGAAATACTGTCTCTTTGTTTGCTCTGCAACAGTGGCCATCTGTGGAAACCTCCACAAAAGTTCATTTGAAAAGGCAGACAAAAGTATGATACCTTTGAGAAAGTTGTTTCTTATAAAATGTACGACAACTTTGCCAAACAAAGTCAATTTTTATATGCAAAAATGAAAAAAGTAAAATTCGCTTCTCACTGTTCAGTGGAAGTGCCTCCTGGAGGCACTGTGGCTCTAAAATCTAGTTTTTTGGGTCAAAATATTTTCGATCACGTTTTTGCAGCTTTGGAAACAGTATGCACCGGGAGTATCAGCGTCCCTTAGCTTAGCTGGTTACGTAGTCCGTAGAAGGCCCTGTTTGCAGCTGCAACTCATCGTTTCACTTCACGGCCCATATTGTCACATGTCACAAGCGTACCAAGATAAACGAACCATCAACCACTTCAAATCGTTCCACATCTATCTCCTCCTCGGCACTAACACCACGGGAACTCCTACGCTCCCTGCCAGCTACCATGTTCCACTTGTTTTGGTAGAGGTAATAACAAATCCCAATCGCGTTGCTTCCATCTTAAAAGGCACGAAGGCCTCCTCCACCGCAATACGGTCGATACCGATGATATCAAGTTACACATTTTCCAACCGACCGTCCGTCCCATTGTTCGCAAATAAGATGATTTGTTTGAGCCGAAAGCCGCTACCGCTGACGCTCCTACTAAATTTTAACCGATTGTCGCAGCGTCGGATAGTAAAATGATTAGTTTGAGCAGAAGCAGACTATTAAATAGTCCAGAGAGTTCATTCCCGGTTAACTGGATTTATTATCCTGTCGACCTTGTTGGGTTGAGCAAGCATTAAGTGACCCACCAGAGGTCGAAATCTGCGTTTTGACAAGGATCGATAATTTTTAATAGTACAATATTTCGCATGATTAAACATAATTATAATTTAATTAAATTACAATTTTCCACATTTTGGCAAACGCGTGGATAATTTTCCAATCGATTGCTGCAAGAACGAAAGAAATCCATTGAAAACCAAGATTTTTTCCGTTTTTTCGATTTTATTTTACACCTCTGTTGTAGCAGAACTTCCTGAAAGGCGTAGTTATGTCTCAAAAATCTGCAGACGAGAAACGTCGATTGATTGTTGAAACTTATGGTGAAGACTGCATAAGTGAAAGAACTTGTCGCGAATGGTGTCAATGCTACAAAAATGAACCCCAATTCAAAAGGAAGGCTCCCGTTCGAAGGCAGAGAACTACAGGGGGGTAGCGATTCAGTCCGCTGTTCCCAAGTTATTCGAACGATTAGTCTACTCACATCTCTACGAACGAATTCGAGAGCGCGTTTCAACTGCGCAACACGGATTCTTGAAAGGAAAATCGGTTGTGACGAATCTTTGTGAATTCTCCTCTATGGTCACAGTTTATATATCTAAAGGGTATCAAGTCGACTGTGTATATACAGACATGAGCAAGGCCTTTGATGTGGTGGGAATAGATAGCATTTCACGAGCCGCAGCCCATTTTAATATTAATGTGAAGGTGTTGGCATGGATTAAGACATACCTTAAAGACAGAATGCAATACGTCAAGATATTCAACAAAACATCCAGCACCTTTGGTGTTCAGTCAGGTGTCCCACAGGGTAGCCACCTGGGTCCATTGTTATTTGTAATGGTTATGAATGAATTGCCAACCTTCATGAACCGAGCAATAGTACTAATTTTCGCAGATGATGTGAAAATTTTCCTACCAATTAAAATCGCCGAAGATTGCGATTTGCTTCAAGAGGATCTGAATAATTTGGATGGGAATTTACGAACGATTTGGATGGAAATTTACGGACTCTCATGCAATTCTTGCAATCTACTGCAGTATTGTCAGAACAAAACTGGATTTCGCGAGTGTGGATTGGCGACCAAAGTATGGCATACAAAAACAACGACATGAATCAGTTCAGCGTAAATTCGAAATTCAAAATACGAAAACCTTTGCTGTCTAGAAGATTTTGAAACAATAAGTAGCAGACATGAGATCGCAGATATGGTGTTTTTCTGCAACATACTCAGTGGGTGGATTAAAAGTTCTTTTTTTTATTTTGTTGTGGAATTAGACTATTGCGTCCATTATTTAGAACTATTGTAGTATATCCCCCTTACTATACGTGCTATATAGGATACCCAGTCACCCCACTATTGATCGAGTGATGACCGGTTGCCTCGACACGCTCCCAGTCAGGTATAATGTGCTTAATAAAGCCAATTACCTTCCGAGGATTAGCAGACCAAATTTCACTAGGTTGTAAGCAACCCTTGTTGAGAAATTTGATTCTGCTCATGTATAATGCACCACAGCTGCATAGCAGATGTTCCGAGGTTTCACTTTCTATGCTACAAAAGCGACAAGTATCGTCTTGAACCCGACCAATGTTCTTTAGATGATACTAATTCGGACAGTGCCCTGTTATTAGTCCTGTGTAGATACAGAGCGCCCACTTATTAAGCTCTAATAGCTTTTTTGTAATTTTTGCGTTTGGCGTTATTACCCTTTTTGACTGGTGACATCCTCCGACAGCCATCCAGTTGGAAGTCACCCGTTGTTCTTCCCAGTTTTTAAGTTCCATTTTTATTGTACAGTTTGAAATGCCACAAAAGGGTTCTGGACCAATGAATTGGGAGGTGGAACCTTGTTTGGCCAGTTCGTCTGCTTTTTCATTGCCTTCAATTCCGCAGTGCCCTGGAACCCAGTACAGATTGACAGAGTTCGTACGACACAGGCTCCGCAGAGAGAGAACACACTCCCAGACAATTTTTGACGTGCATTTGGAGGCACATAAGGACTTCAGCGCCGCTTGACTATCAGAGAAAATGCAAATATTCGCATGTTTGTAATTTCTCCTTAAGCAAACGTTATCACATTCAATTATAGCTTAAATCTCTGCTTGGAATACTGTTGGCCATTCACCCATAGCCACCGATATCTGAACTCCAGGACCGAAGATTCCCGCACCCGTTTTTGAACCGATTTTTGAGCCGTCCGTGAAGAATACCGTTGACCCCTGACGAACCATATGAGCCCCGCACTCCCAATCGGAACGTGATGTTTCATGCACCTTGTAGGGAATATCGCAGTTAATAATAGGTTTCATCCAGTCTCCTTTCATACTCATCACTGGCCCTCTTTTGAAGTGTTGCAATATACTGGCCAAGAAGGTCACCTGGTAAGACATTTTTCAGACGTTTGAGCCGGAGAGCACTCCTTTCCGCTTCTAGTTGCATAAATTCATGCAATGGCAGCAGGTGAAGGATTGCGTCCAACGTCGATGGGGTGCTGCGCATTGCTCCCGTTATAGCAATACACGCAAGTCTCTGCAGCTTCGCTAGCTTTGCTCTCGTAGTTGCCTGTTTTGTTTTGGGCCACCAGACTAAGGAAGCGTATGTTATTTTCGGGAGTATAACAGACTTGTAGATCCATCTTATCATTTTTGGTTTTAGTCCCCACTTCCTACCAACCGTTTTAGAACATAACCAGAAAGCACTGACCGCTTTGCTTATTGCACCATCTAGGTGCGCGTTCCAGTTAAGCTTCGCATCAAGGATTAGTCCTAAAAATTTAACCCTTTCGCTCAATTGGATAATACTTTCCTCAAGCCTAAGTGGCATTAGGTTAAGTCTTCTCCTTTTAGTAAAAGGTACTACTACAACTTTGGAAGGGTTTATGTTTAAACCTTCTTTTATGCACCATAAATGGGTTACGTTTAGGGCATGTTGCATTTTTTCCGAGACTATGTTGTCAAACTTTCCCCTTACCACAATGACAATGTCATCTGCGAAGCCTACAACTTCAAAACCTCTATCTTCTAAGCTTTTGAGAAGGTCATCCACCACTAAAGACCATAACAGCGGCGAGAGTACCCCCACTTGAGGGCATCCTTTCGTAGCTCTTACAGTTATGGATGAGCTCCCCAGCTCAGAAGAGATTTCTCTTTGTGCAAGCATAGTATGAATCCGGTTGACTATGCATGTGTTAAACATCCTTTTCTTCATCGCATTCGCCATGGAAGAGTAGGTCGTGTTATCGAAAGCACCTTCAATATCCAAGAAAGAGCATAGTGCAATTTCTTTTGCTGAGCGAGATCTTTCAATTTTGTTTACCAGCGTATGAAGAGCTGTTACTGTTGAGCTACCTGTTTGATATGCAAATTGAAATTTAGATAAAGGATATCTATGCAAGTATGTTGCATTTAGATATTCCTTTAGTACTTTTTCCATTGTCTTTAATAGAATTGAAGACAAACTTATTGGTCTATATGATTTGGGGTTGTTCCTATCTCTATTGCCCGTTTTTGGTATAAAGATAACCCGTACTGACCTCCATTTCGACGGAATATAGTTAAATCTTAGACTCGCCTTGAAAGTCTTCCTTAGTAACGGTATCAGGGTGGCCTCACCTTTTTGAAGCAACGCAGGAAATACACCGTCAACACCTGCAGACTTGAAAGGCTGGAAAGATTTCATCGCATTTTCCACTCTGGTTGACGTGAAAATTTCGTCAAATATAGTTGAAGTTGAGACGTCCTCTCTTACAGATTCTGGCAGAATCTTCAAAGAGTCGTCTCCTACCTCACCACCCGCCGAAACATCACATTTAGTAGAGCCTGGAAAATGAGTTACCATCATCAGATTTAGCGTGTCTGCGGGAGTCTTAGTCAACGATCCGTTCTGACACATCATACTGCCAAGTTCAATTGAGTGATTCTTGGCAAGCGTTTTGTGAAGTCGAGTAACCGTTGGTGTGTTGTCTATACTTTCACACGTTTGGATCCAAGTTTTCCTCTTGGATTTTCGTATTTCATTATTGTACTCAGTGAGTGCTTTCCTATACTGAGCCCAATCCGAAGTACGTTTCGCTTTATTGAACATTTTCCGAGATGTTTTCCTTAGCCGCTCTAGCTTCGCGTTCCACCACGGCACATCCCTGTTGGAGGACGGAACTTTGAGCGGGCAACTACTGTTATAAGCGTTAAGGATAATTTCATTTAACGTTTGAGAGAATGTTTCAAGTTCCTCGACCGAACTGATACTACTGTCAATTGTGAGAGCAGCAGTACTCAAGTGATCAGCATATCGATCCCAGTTTGTTTTTCTTGGATTACGATATGCTGCCGTTGACCTACTGATACTCCCCCATCCAAAGATAATGTGTTTATGATCAGACAATGACGTCTCGTCTGAAACATGTCAATTCTGAATTTTTTCAGAAATTGCAGAATTGCACATTGTCAGATCCAAGACTTCATTCCTGATCGCGTTTGAAAATGTTGGTTTATTACCTACGTTATCTCTGTAAATATGACTCCAGAAGTAATTCGTAGAAGACTCAAATTATATTTTAGAAATCAGCAAGATACTTAAACGCAAACATGTATTGTATCTAGATTTAAGAGGGGTAGCGAGCTAACAGCCGATGTCCAATAAACAATTACAATTACGACTTCGACGTGAAAGACAAGCTGGAATCCTGGAGCTATAAGAAAAATCGTGGACGTAAGACGAAAATATGGCGAAAAGTTGTGTTTGGACATAATATCGCCAAGCATAATTTCATAATTTTTACATAATTCTTCCGAGTGTTTTCAAATACATTTCTTAAAAAGAGAATTTATGGGAAGGCTGAGAATAAAAATACGTTAGTCACTGAACAAACGGATTGATTCTGTCTGCGGACTAATCTTTGTAACTAAAAATCCCTCTAAGTACTGTGTTTAGTCCCACGTAACCATTTCATGCAATCCCTAAGGCTGTACACATTGTAGTATTTTTCTTATATATTGATAAATAAAATTATGATCAATAAAATGTTAAAGTTGCCAAACTCTGTCGGTTGATGAATTGTTAAGTTCCCATGGCTATGTTCAAGTTGTTTATCAGCCAAAATTTAAGTTTCATTGATATGACAATATCCTGTAGAGAAAAATTCCTCTAAAAAGGTTTCTACTCGTGAAAGGTGAACTCACACAACAAATATTATTTGCTCCCTTGAAACGTTTCAAACTCAGTTCAATTTTCACAGAATGTACCCCAGTATAGAGAATAAAAACGTAGTTCTACGTCAAAACATATCATTTTAATATCTATAATGATTACACAGAATGTAGAATACCCCAATGAGGCGATATTGGATACGGACTGAAATAGTCCAATTAGGAGTTGCAGAATAGCTACGTGTATTATAGTTTCTGCTTGTTCGATTATAGTTAAATAAAACTCATTGTAAATAGTTTTTAATCAGAGGTTCAATTATAGAAAACTTATTGTACAGAAGAACTTCCTTATTGTTGTTCGCAGTTTCCATTTCCTGTATTGCATTTCTTATAAGATACACAAATATCCAAATGACAGGTTTTTATGATAAATTCTTAACAAAAGATTGTCTCCAGAGAAGTTAGGTTCGCAATAGCACTGGTACAATCGTATTCCCGAGTGATTAAACGGCACTCTTTTGAGAGCATAAATCTTCGAGAACATGAAACCGGTCCTTCTAATCAGTGATTTATATTGATCGTAAACTGTAGGGAAGTTAGTTTTCCATTGTTTACAAGGTGCAATCTATATTATCATCGTAATGTAAGAATGTCCAATTTCAATTGATGGTTCGTCTCAATGCAAGCTTGGTTCACCTATCCAGGGAATGTTTCGCTTGCGACACGTTGTACTTTAATGAACCCCACTTGTTTAATCATTCCAAGCATTTCTTGGCACAAAGCAAATTGGATGAATGATTATCAATAGGTCGCCTTTATAAATCATCTTCCCAGTATCTAAGCTGCAGCTGCTGCTGCACGGAGTGCATTCTCACAATCTGAAGCTCAAGGATTTCCACATGCACCGCCGGAGACCTCGGCAAAACCACCGGTGATTTGTTTTTCTTCTTCTTCTTCTTCTTCTTCTCCCTATGTTCAACAATTATCGTTAGACGATGCATAGAACTAGCGACCGACGACGGTCGCCATCAATGCATATTTATGACCAATGTGCAAATCCCATTCACCGAAGCTTTTGACGAGCACTCGCAACCGCGTGGCTATGGTTATCGATCACATCTATGTCGAGAGCCCGCATTAGTTTGGCCAAATAGCTCCCATCCAATCAGAAGCAATAGCCTCAGAGCCGCCGCTGTGCGGTGCAGAGTGGCAAAGGGCTTCTCAACCCTATCGATTGGTTCACAGTAGTGTGTAGTATGTTCTTTTGTCATTCCGATAGCGATTTAATGACTTCGACAGCTTGCAGCGGGGTTGGAAACTGATTGTGGCGAAACCAACCAATTAATGTTTCCGTCTCTTTCCGGACAGGATAGACGTTTTTCTTCGCATTGGCATTCCTGCGTTCGTTGTGCACTGCTATATGTGAATTATGAAACGATCATTTGCCGGGTTTTTTTCACTCTCCCTCTAGATCCTTTGAACTTGACTGCCGGAAAGGGTCCGGCACATAAAAATGATGGAGTTTTTTGTTCACAGGTTTTTCAAATGCTTATCGTTTGGAGTTTCTCAAGCGGTTCAAATTAAAGTTGCATTGAGCAAATAATAATTCTATTTATGAAACCTGCATTTTTAATTGGAAATATAAGCATAAATCCATAATTCAGTGCTCATAGCTGGCTACTAAATAAAACAACATTATTCTACTATCACACTGGTAGATGAATGAAACCAATGTTGTGAGTGGCACATACCACGCGAATCTTTGCTTGTACACTAACTCCATGCATGTATGTATGGTGCAATTGAATACATTTATTCATGATGCTTTTATTTCATCAGAATCAACATTCATGCCTGGTTTTGTGCCCGAACAGCGCGCGAGCGGCCCCGAGAGTCAAGATGGTGCCGAAGCAGATAGAAAACTTTTTTATCGCCTCATTTGTACCATTTAGTCAAAAACAAACTGCCCAACGGAGGATGGTTCGTGTGCTTGCGGGTCGCAGGTCTGCTGCTTCAGCGCATATGGGAATCGAGTTTAATTGCCAATTAATGGACTAGCGAGAGCGGCAGGCGAAAATGTGCCGGGGTATCCGCGCCGGGTTTGATGGGCTGACGAACGGATTGACCTTTCCGCACTGATCCCTCATTGGTGCGACAGATACGGGCTTGAATAACGACGCTAGGCTGGTCGGTGTGGACGACTTGCGGTGAATTTATTTTTCCCAATAAGTTATCGCTTCAATGAAACCTCCATCCGATATCCTTACAACAGCGAGTGAATATTTTTGGTGGGATGAATTGCACAAGTGGGAAAGGGCAAAGGGAGCGGATAAAGATGATACTTGCCATCATTCAACTGGGACAGGACCTGCTTCTGAGAGCTGGTCGTAATCATTAATTACTGTCTGTGAAATCCCAGCGTACGGTTCCGTCGCCACCCGCCATACGAAAGCCGATTGTGAACACGATAGGTTCGGCCATCTTTCGTTCGGCTGATGCTGTTGATGCTGGACGGGTTCTATTCGCCTGATTTAGTACGAGGATGGGGCGCCGGTGGTGGTTTTCCGTGGGATGTGCGTACATGTATTTATCATCACAACCCGAAACCTGGGCTGCCGCAGACAATAATACAGATTGCGGCAACTGATATGATGAGTTATGCTGTGGGCGAGCGAGTTTTCATCACGGTTGGCATTCGCGCGAAATGAATTAAGCATGGCGCGTTCGCTTACGCGCAGCTTACGGTCGGACTTGGGAAATTCCACTTACAATTGGGCCCGGCCGTTAACGATAATTTGTTTCACTTGGGTTTGGGTAATTGAAAAAGAAAACAAACTGGAGTTTGGCGAGTTTCAGCACGATTTATCAACAGCATCATGCAGGTAGATAAAAAAAATATTCTTGAAATATGCTGAAATAATAAAAAAAACCTGTTTGTTCATGTTTATTGGACACACAGCTGGGCGAATATCAAAATTTGATTGAAATTTTTCTGCCCTGTGATTTTCCAAGCTTTTGAGAAAAGGTTTACTGATATTTTTTTGCAGCAACTATAGCTTAATTTTGATTTATTGGTTATTTTGCAAATTCAGAATTTTCCTTTCATTCTTACGGCTACGAACTCGTCAAATCGCGTGTATTATCGGCCGATTCAGTCTACCTTTGCTCGTCTACTTTGATTTTATTTGGAAACTTGAAATAAGTAAACGTATCTTCAGTCGAAAAGATTTTTTATACGCTTGATTAAAACACGCTATTGAAAACTCAAGAAAAGCAAAACAAACATATATTTTGCAAGAGCAGTGAAAAAAATACTAATATAAATTTAAAATTTAATTAATCTTGAAAAATTCTTTGACACAGCATAGGAATGTTTTTTAGTGAAGGATTTTGCGCCAACTCGACTGAGTGGCTGGCAGCAGCCTCTCAGGTGCATATATTTTTATTGAAAATTTATTCGTACTAACATTTGAAAAGGGTTTATGTTTTTTTTTAAATAAATTGATATACCTGGAAAATGACAATAGAGAGAGAAAATTTGTCAATTGTTGACTTTTTCTTTCATATGAAAATAGTAAAAAAATTGAATTTGTAGGTTCATTTAAAAAAAAATATTTTGAAATAAGCCTTGGTGCTACATTCCGTATCGGAACTCGACCTTCTGTTTATTATACACAGACTTCGCAGTAAACTGTTAAGTGTACAGGACAATTGCAGGTAGTGCTACGATTCTACTGACACTAACAGTCTCTTCCGAGCCGAGACTCGAACCTACGACGACAGGCTTGTTAGGCCAGCATCGTACCTCGAGACCAGCTCCTGTTTGGGGTATACATAAAAAATATCTCTTGGATCCATTTTAAAAGCCACATGACTTTAAATATGACATAACATAAACATTTTTTGTATTTGAAAAAATTCAAATTAAAAATAATTAAGTTAAAAATTATAATAATTTCTTATATTCTCGCATTCAAAAGTCATATATGATTCTTCAACCTTGTTGCGCTTGACGGATTTCATTCATTGGTATCTCGTTGGATATAAAATCAACTACTTTAGTTAATGAAGTATTTTTTTAAACATTTGTCCATAGTAAAGTGGTTTAAATTCATAGCAAATTTGATTATGCCCACAATGGTGCAATCTAAGCCCTTCCCCAGCACAGCCGACACTAAAGTAAACAAAGGTTCACTCCAGTGCACAACTACACGCCCACCGAAATCATAACTCTCAGTAGTTACGTTTAAAAACTAGCTGGCAGAAATTAATTCGTCATCACCCATTCGATTACTGTAGCCAAAGCACGACTGAAAACTGGATGACCAGCAGAGTACCAGGCGGTGATTTCAAAGTCGCCAAAGTTCGTCCCACCAATTTTTTTTATTTATTTAATTAATTTTGAACATTCTGAATTGATTACACATATTTCCAAAGATTGATCTTGCGGTTTACTTATAGTCTGTAACTGCATGACGAATCGCGTATTGGATGCAAACTCAAAAGACAAAGCGAAATCGAAAAGCTCAAATAATCAGATATCCCTTACAATTGACTTATTTCTGCAAAAGTTGGGTTGTTTCTCGAAAAAGCCGGTTGAAATATGTGCTTCATTGGGTGAACCACCTACCCTTTTAAGTCGGAAGGTAAGAACTCACTTTCCAAATTTGGTTCTATTTTCTTGATTAGTTCTTGAGTTATGTGGAAATTTGAGCTATACCTATATGAAAGCCCTCCTTTTCAGAACAGTGAGGGGTGTAGAATTCTCAAGAAAATGTTTCCTGCCAAACTTGGTTTCATTTGCTTAATTAGTTTTTGAGTTGTGCAGAAACACACTTGGCACCTTCTCTCTCCTTCCAGAGTAGGAAGGAGTGTTTGTTTGTTTGTTTGTACCATTATGAAATACTACAAGGTATACAGCCCTAGGGGTTGTATGAAATGGTGTCGTAGGACTAAATGTATATATTATGTGCTGCGATAAACTGTTCATAAGCAACCCTACCGTATATCTTTGGTGCGCCTTGGTCGTTATTGTGAAAATGATTATTGAGAAATATATGAACAGTTTACACTAGTAGTAGTTGTGAAAATTCGCATAACTCTTATCTTCAAACATTTATAGTTCCGAAAAGAACTGATTCCATAATCTTCAGCTCGAAATGTATGCTACAGAACGCTGAAGATCGCACTACCACCGTAGCATTGAATATTTTGTTGACCGCGCATGAAATTTGCTCTCCGCTGTGCCCTCCAGTAGCTGTGCCAGCAATATATCCTGCAGCGCACGATGGTAACAGTTGCTGCCGCATGCAAAATAAAGGTAACATGCTCCGCAGTGCCTGGAGGTTGACTCGTATGCAGCTCTCGTTTCTCAATGTCGCGTACCTCTAACAGCTATACTCCACTCACTAATGTGTGACAAACTAGACTGAAGCTGAATTTTGTACACGCAGTCTTTTATATCGAGTTCAGGGTAGATTTTCGCCATGAGGGCGTGGCCACGCAGCTTAGAGAAAGACAAACGAAACAAAACACTTTGTAGAGTCAAAATATGTAGGCAGTGGAATTTATTCCGTCCATGTTATTGTTATCCGTGCTCGGAAAGCAAGCCAATAGCGAGGGGAATGTATGGGAAAGCTTGACCTTGGAACTTTTCACCATTTTTCACCAATAAGCAGTAAAGCCCAAGTAACATTCAGAATGATCAAGAATTTATTCTGGTTTTGTTTTTGTTTCAAGTTGGCTTGCATGAAAACCTTCGATTGTGAGTAGACTTTATTTGATAGTCTTGAAATATGTTCTGCAAATAGGCTTTACAAACCATCATATGTCTACCATAATACAACTTAGCCTCACAGTTTTAAAAACGGTCATTAATTCGTTTTATATTGATTTTCATAACAACCAAATAAAACCAAATATACATAACCCGTGGAGTTGTATGATAGTCCCTCTTAAAGCTAAGATAAATTTTCAAGTTGTGATTTCCGTTTGAACAGAATTTGTTATGGCAACCCCGCTAGTAGGTTATTATTGTGGCTTGAATAAAACTTCATGATCGGAACATAGCCAGACGAATGCTATGTTAGGTTGACTTAGGTTATGATATGCTATGTTCTGATCAAATTATAAGAATTTGTTATGACGAAGATTTTAAATTCGTCCGGGGTTTTTTACTAAAACAACATGTCGCATTGAATGGAAAAATTGCAAACTTTTGTAATTAAATCTGAAATCAGCATTTTCTTCTACGAGAATAACAAAACCACTCCATTGTTTTGAAAATCTAATGCTAGATAACGGCATATATTTAACAAAATACTCCAAATGATGGAATTTTTTTATTTATCACCTTAGTTAAGAGGAACTGAGTTTCAATTAAATATTCATTTCCTACCGAATTCCTGCGGCGCGTATCATTTGCGAAGAAATTTATGGCCGGTTTCACCATAAATATTTTATTGCATGTGTTTTCTCATGCACGAAAACAATTAAAAGGCAACAATATATTCATTAATCAGTCAAGATGGGAATAAAAATTTACACAATTTTGTTTTTGCGACACTGCTGGAAAAAACCCCTGTCATAAAGAAATAAAGCCAAGATAAAATTCAATACATTACACTTGATTTGGAGAATACATCTCAATTAAAATTTCAAGGCCATTATGTAGTAAGTAAATCGGGTTGTATAAAATATCTGGTCCTATGTTGGAGCGTATATGAAGTTTTGATGACTGCAATAAAGCTGGGTCAACTAGCCATAACTCATGTTTGTAGCTGTTGTAAGTAGGTTGTTATAACCAGAAATTTGTGTAAAACCACCCCTTTTCAAAAGTAGGGAGGGGTGATTATATGCATAGGAATATGTTTTCTCCCCAAAATCAGCTACATTTCAATTTTGCTTCCATTTGTTTGATCAGTTCTCGAGTTATGCAAAAAATTATGTTTCATTTGTATGAGAACCCTCCTTTCTACAGGAGCAAAGGGTATCAAACTACCACATACATATTTCTTGCTTCTGTAAACCACCACATGCCAAACATGGTTCCATTTACTTGATTTAATTACGAGTCATGAAGATATTTGTGTTTCGTTTGTATAGGAGCCCTCCTTTCTAGAGTAGAGAGTAGGGAGGGGTCTCAACAAATATTTCTTGCTTCTCAACCCTTTATAAGGCTGTAGAAACTGTACTAGGAACCGACACAAGTTCAGCTAAACGTAAATAAAATGTAAAAACTATCCCCAAATTAACATTGCACGCTTCTACACGCAAAAGTTGGATGGTGCGAAACCAGTACGAAATTGAGAGTTTTTAGCGCAATTGTTTATGTGCTTTGGAACCAGTACAATGATTGCGTGTTAACGCAATTAATGTTCTAGCGTTTTTTCAATGTATTTGGCAGCTTCAAACTACTACACCTAAACAGTTTCAACTGGTATCAAGCAGCAATGCAAAGCGAGCGAGAAGCAAAACCTTTCTCCTTCTTTCTGCTTGAGAACGAGACATATGCTACGCTTCTTAACAATTCTTTTGCACACACGCTTTCGAGATACTCTTTTTTCTTCATGCATTCCCCTGAGTAGCAGCGAGCACATACCGACAGTATGAGTGAGACTTACAACACTGGTATCAAGTATGTACAGCATGGGTGTCTCACTTATTTCGTATAGCGACGAGACATCGCCTTGCGCAACGCACTCCGAACCGAAAGAGAAGCCGAACCTGCAAATTATATGTGACGTGTCTAGTCTCGTCGCACGTACATGGAAATTCTAGGAGCGAGAGAGAAAGAGCAGTCACTAATCCACTCGATGTGAGAAATAAAGTGTCGGTATATGATACATATTCTAATTTCAATCTATGTCAATGTATTCGCAGTACAACAGCTGCGTTATCCTTATCACACATTTATTGTGCGATTTAAGTGCAAAATTTGTGTGAATCAGGAAGTACAATGATTGTATAAGAATTCAACTTTTGCGTGTAGCAGTCAAAATAAAAAATTTCGTTGATGACAATCAGTTGCCACTGCCTTTAGAGGGTGAAAACATTTACATACAAAATTTCGCTCTATTTGCTTGAGTAGCTCTCGAGTATGCAGAAATTTGTGTTTCATTTGTAGGGGAGCCCTACCTTCCAGATAAGGGAGGGGTCTCAAACTATCATAATAACCTTCACCGGCCCCAAAACCCTCTACATACAAATTTTCACGCCGATCGCTTCAATCATTGCCAAGTCTATATAGATCAGACAGACAGACAGAGTCAATATTTATGTGTATGGATTTTAGGCATTCTTAATTGAATTCATGCATGACGAATTGGGCATTGGATATGTTCAAACTCAAGGGACAAATCTTTCGAAAAGATTGGTTCTATCGGAATGAGAAAATCCTCGCCTTTTTGGCTTCTTTGAATCATTATTTTGCCGGAAATACCCATTTTGGCAGGTATTTTATCACTTTCAGCTGTTTTCCAGAAACCGGAAGTAGGTTGCTGTGTCGGCTGCTGTGTTAATTTTACGCTGGCTTCCGCAAAAATTGGTTGAGATATCAGTTTAATTTGTTGGAGAACCTATCCCCCCCCCCTCCTACCCCTACTATTTTTGTTCACGTAACATTTATTTGACACGGCACAATTTCCCCCTACTTTAAGAGTATGAAGAAGTGTCAAACCATCATAGAAACATTCCTTGCACCAAAAAACCTTCAGATGCCAAATTTGGTTCCATTTACTTGATTAGTTCTCGAGTTGTGCAGAAACTTAAGTTTTATTTGTATGAAACCCCTCCCTTCCAGAAGAGGGAGGGATCTCTAACTGTCCTAATCACCTTTACCAGCCTCAAAAACCCATACAAACAAATTTTCGCGCCGATTTGTTTAGTAGTTTTTAAGTTTAAATGCATCAGACAGACAGACACACAGACAAAGCGGATTCACTAGCAAAGGAAACCGGCAGACCGCCGAGATCATTTTTCACAGCACTTGATTTCGGATCTCCCGTGTATTATATTGTTGCTTGCGTGAGGGCTCCATTGGTGCAGCCACCAGATACAACTTATATTGCAAATTCGATTGAACAGAATAGCGATGTGACGATGAACAAACACTTTGATGGAACAAAAAACTGTGTGAATTTTTCAAATACCTACGGAAAGCATTAACTTCACAACGAAGGCGGCGCTACGTAAGTGGTAGAATGAAGGAATTCAAATAAGAGGGCGGACGGCTCTGCACACTACTTGTCGGTATCGAAACGATTTTTGATCGTGAAAATGCATTATTTTATCATCAATTAGGAGAACTGTTTCATTATTCATCTCAGCCATACATTCATCTTATAAAACATGAAAACACCATTGAAAATAGGGAAAGCGCATATTTTCTAACTAAACCAGTCTACTAATCCATGGAATAGGTTCTTCTTAGTTCAACTCACTAAAAAGCTCTAAATTTGATATCATAGTCGGGCATCTACACTCGAAAACTCATTTAATTCAATCACCTATCTCAGAAAACAAAATCCGCGCATTGTTCTAGTCGGCTACAACGGGACTCGTTCAGCAGCCAACCAAAGTTTTTTGTTTTTCATCATTAGCGTACCCCTTTTTATTTAATTCACTAAACAAAATCCCTCACTACACTAATGTTCACCTCGAATTTCCAAAAACAAGCTTTATTAGTAGAAATATATGAGATGATGAATATCTCCCAGGTGGTCTCGAGGTACGATGCTGGCCTAGCAAGCCAGTCATCGAAGGTTCGAGTCTCGGCTCGGTAGAGACTGTTAGTGTCAGTAGGATCGTAGCGCAGTCGGCTGCGAAGTCTGTGTATAAAAAAAAACAGAAGGTAGAGTTCCGAATCGGAATGCAGCACCAAGGCTTTGCTTTTATATGAGATGAAGTTTTACGAAACCTAAATTTCAACTGTATGTATTTTCGACCGTTTCCACTGCATTGAAGAGAATCAAAAGTTGCCCAATCAGTTTTTGTTAATACGAAAAAATCATACTGAAAATGTTGAATTATTCCGACATGATTGATTGACTGCACTGCAGGGGTTATTTAGGTTACCAATTTTGCACGTAAACAACTACAGCGGATACCTAGGTAACCTACTTCGACGGTTTGCGGATACGTTCATTCATGAAAGTGTGATTTATTCATGATTGACAGTGCGATGGATATTGGGAGGGAGGGGGGAAGCGTCGTGAAATGAGCAATCGAAACAGTGATATATATTTGGAGATGAATAGGGAAACGTTGTGGAAAATTGTTTGTTCTCCAAATTTCAGGATAAATCTTGCTAACTTTACAAAATTTCCAATGCTGGGCGATTCCATAAGTGCATGTAAGCGCATTTTATTCATTTGTTCAATAATTTCGTGAAAATTTGGTGCTTAATTCGTGCATTCTTTGTAATATCGATTTAATGAGATGAATAATGGAACATGGATAGATGGGGAACGATTAGAAGTGGTTGACGAATTCGTTTATCTTGGTACGCTTGTGCCATGTGACAACGATATGAGCCGTGAAGTGGAATGACGAGTTGCAGCTGCGAACAGGGCCTTCTACGGACTACGTAACCAGCTAAGTCCCGTAGTTTGCAAACTCGCACAAAACTAGCGCTGTACAGGACGCTGATACTCCCGGTGGCCCTTTACGGACATGAAGCATGGACGCTGAAGGAAGATGATCGACGAGTGCTCGAAGTTTTTGAGAGTAAAGTTCTTCGATAATTCAGAGGGCTGGGCATGTATCCAGAACGCCTGACGAGAGAGCCACCAAAACTATCTTTAGTAGAGAACCAGGAATAGGCCGTCGACTCCGCGGTAGGTCTCGCACGCGGTGGAAGTCGATACACGATCTGCTGGTCTGCCCATAGTTCAAAAATTGGCTAATATGCCATTTTTAGCAAAATCGAGAAAACAGTTTCTCGTGATGGTACACACCCTAATCAAGGTCCCTACAGAAGCCGATTGTCAAAAAATGCATTTGGGAAGGCAGCAAACGTGAAACAATTTTGGCTAATATCCAAAATAATTGAGAATTTGGCTAATATCCAATATCCAATATGAACCAGTGGCATGTTCACGAACCAGTGTATTATTACTGAACTGTGTTTCTTCTAACTTTCGAAAGTGTGTTGTAGCTTGGTGGTTACTGGCGACAGATGAGCGATCGTAAGGCCTTTGCATCAAATTTGACTTTTTCACGAAGAATATTTGATGCTACAAGAATTTATTTGTTGTACTGCGAAACCCAATGATCAAAACGTGTGACTGTTTCCTTCTGTCATAAATCTTTACATTTAAAAAAATCATATTTAGCTCTTTGATTAGGAGTAATATTAATGAAGAGAAAATTCAGATTTCATTTTGGATTTGATGAGAAAAAATAGAAAAGTGGATTGTGAGATTACCATGAATAATAAT
Organism: Wyeomyia smithii; assembly: GCF_029784165.1. Classification (NCBI taxonomy): domain Eukaryota; kingdom Metazoa; phylum Arthropoda; class Insecta; order Diptera; family Culicidae; genus Wyeomyia; species Wyeomyia smithii. Next base: position 87,270,497 of record NC_073695.1, on the reverse strand, counting down.
ATTTTCGTTATATTATATTGCTGCACGTAACAATTGTCTCGTCGTCCTTTTCATCCTCACTTGTGCTTCCATGTTGTTTTAATAAATTTAAAATCATTTTCATCACCAACGAGTACGATATAATTTACATCGTATGGATATTAGCCAAATTGCAGACCGTTTTGTCAACTGACCTTTCGTTTATAATTGAAAAAACGGCTACTGTGTTAAAAATACGTGACGGATGAAATTTTTCTACAGATTTCTCTGTTTCAACTCAACGGCAAGGTTCCCAGCATATATGAAGGGTGATATACTCAATAAAAAAGTTGTCATGAACAGTCAAAATATGTTGTAACGACAAAAAACTTTCAAATGCGATTTCCTCGATTTGGTGCCTATGGCATATTAGCCAATTTTTGAATTATGGGCAGTGGTGCACGAGAGACTGAATCACGCACAGCTTCGTCAACAATATTTATGAACAAATTGCTGTTGCCGCACTCTCAGCCACACAAACATTCGGTTTCACCTGAACCCAATAGGGTTTTCTCATGAGAATTCTCTGAATCAATTTTTACCATCCTTGACCACAAGGAAGTAACCTAGGACCATAATACTGGCGATGCGATTCCAGTAATATTCACAGTAAATACAAAGTGGTTTATGTTAAATAACGTCCATGTTGATCCGTGAAACATTGAAACATCGCGTGTTTCAAATCAGCAACAGTTTGGCGTCGGCACAGTGGACGTTTGAAGGTTTAACATCGTTTCTATCTCAGTTTAAGACTGACAAACGCTTCCTGTCGGGTTGAAAAATACACAAACATCTTCCTGTTTATATGAACAACAAGTAGCAGAAGCAATCTGCTCAACTATCCCCGGCTCAAGCAGTCTATTTTTAGCAACAATTCTCCGCTCATATCTCTCCAAAAGTTCAAACCAAACAAACCAAGTCGATACGTTAAAGCACACTAATGTGAACGCCAATGCTAATCATAAGCAAACTTGCACTACAGTCCCGGTTCCGGTGGTAAATTTCTTGCTGTGAAATTGCGGCATAAACAAGTCTTGCTGTTGAGGGGAAACTACTAGTTCCAACGTAATCTGAAACATAAACTGGCATGAAACCGTTCCATTCATTAAATAAATAGTTGGCAGCACAGCTAAAGATGCGTCCCCCGTGTAACGAAGCGCGCTGGTTCGTTTATAATAATTCCAATATTGATACCAATTTGTGCGGCACTTTCAAGCTGTTGCTATTCCATGAAGCAGCAGCTTGGTTAAAGTTTGTTCCGATTTCCCGAATTTCCTCCGCTGCTGAGTCACCACCACCCACAGTTTGAGCCCCCGGTCAGCCGCACATCGACACCGGGTTCTATTTACTCTTGGCAACAGTAAAGAAGTGCAAAGATGAATCATTTCGCTTCTAATAGCATGAATTAAAGTCGAATGAATAATTTACAACGAGACCAGAGGCCGGGCCGCGTTCCACTCATCGGGGAAACGACTGCGACTGGCCGCCCGACTGACTGACTGACTGACTGACTGATAGACCAAGAGACAGAGGTGGAGGGTAACCGGTCAGTTGTGCGAGTTGTGTGCTTGATCCGCACGATGATGATGCTTCGTGAACGCCATGGGTGACGGTATGACCGGCGGTTGAGAATAAATTACAGAATGGTGTTGATAATTGGTAATTAAAACTGGGTTTACAAAAAGAATTTCTTTCATCTTTGCTGGTCTTGTGCTTGCCAGCGACATACATTGAGGCATTTTTTCGACAAATTTACCAACCGAAGACGAGAAAAAGAGCTGTGGTAATTGCAACGCGCGCCGCGGGTTTGGCATTTTGGGAGTGCACGGGGGTGGTAATTACTTTCAATTAAAATTGAGTTGATGATTGTATCACGGAACGAAAGAGAAGCTCTAGTTATTCGAGATTCGGGGTTTATAGGCTTCTTGCAAAGAGACTGATAGGTGTTCGTTAGTTCCTCTCTGCTTAGTTTAATATTTACCACTCCGAACAAATTCAGAATAATTTTTTGAATGATTTATTCATTCAAATAAATCATGAAAAAAATCTAGCAGAATACTCGCCTGTTAGATATTGTAGAGAAAGCCACATAAAAAAGAACTGGAAATGCTATATTGTTATTGTTTTCATTCCACTCAATATAAGTATTTCAGCACAATAAAAGCTTACGCACGTTGAAGCATTGATCATTGCAATCCGAATTTTATTGTGCGCAGTTTACGAAACTGTGTGCGGACGCGACTCCGTGGAAAACGAACTCAATTTAATTTACTGTCGATGCTATTAACCCGGATTCCGCCAGTGTAAGGGCGCACGCGGAAAACCCATTTCGCGCTCTCATAAAGGATGTAGATCAATCCGTTCGGCTTAAATGTGAAAATATTGCCATTCCACTTTTAACCGGTTCATTTACGTAGGAAACAAATAGCGAAAATTATCAGACCCACATTTATTGTACGGCTGCCGCCTTGCTGCACCGGGGGGATAAATGAAATCAGCTGTTGATGAATTGATAATTTCGCGAGGCTTCGGCGGCTATTGTTATACCCTTGACCAAGCTCGCGCTTCGTGTGGGAAAAGTCCCGGAAAGTTGGTTTAAATTTTTTTATTCTTCATTGCAAGAGAACTGAATCCGTTTAATTGTATCCTACCGATTATGAAACGATTCGATTTTTTCACATTCACGCTGATGAAATATTTGAGAAATATCAATCAGTGATTGTGTACATCGGACGTGAAATTCAACCGGAGGCAATCAATTAGGTATTACATTTCCGATTTTTGATGTATGTGTTTGTGCTTTTTTTCCTGGACTGGTCTGCAAATAAACGAACGATCGAACCTGGCGGTAGCTGTGCAAATAGTTTGCAACATTCATTGAGACTGATTAAAAATGGACCGATGCATGCAATGCAGATCATTTTGCAAGCAAAAATTGCTCATCACATGCTTTTAAGGTGATTGATATGACGGTAGTTTACATTAAAAAAAAAATGATGTAACTAATACAACAAGTGTTGCAAACAATGCTATTAAAATGTAATTTTTTTTTTTACGCTGATATTTGGAGAAGAGGAACTAAATATTTCTGTTATTATTGTCCTCGCCTTTAACCATAAGTTATATGAGAAATTTGAAACCGACTTCAGTGCAAATTGCACAGAGAGGGGACCGCCAACAAATGTCTGATGTCTGCATTACGGAAAGATACCAATTATTTAGAAATTTAAGAAAAACCAATTTGATTATGCTATTAGTATCATTCGAAACCTGACGGAACATTTGTCAGTTTCATTTCAAATTCTACAGGATGTACATCAGTATTAAAAAAAACAAGAACGCTGTTTCGCGTCAAAACTTTTACTGAAAAACGTAATGTTACGCAAAAAAGTAAACCCGTTGTTCCCTGGGGGAGTTACGCACCCAAACTCGAAAATAAACCATGAGTCACCCCACAAAGCCACCAAAAGTACTAGCGCTATCATAACCGCAATCAAACGGTCATAAACGCATTAGCTTGGTCATATCGCTCGTTTGCGCTTATCACCGTTGCACGACCGCTTGGTGATTGGACTCCGCGGGGGTCAATCAGGTCAATTGGTATGATTGAAACGAAAAAAAAAAACGATTTCGACAGCATACGCGTATTAGAACAAAAGCCTAAAAACGCCACGAAATAACAAGGTGAACTTAAATCATAAGTGACCCTGCGGGGCGTATCGATGCTAGCTGATAGTGAAACCGTTTCCATTGCAACAACAGTGCTATAAACCCTCACTGGAGCATACATATTGCATGATTATTAAAGCTTGGTGACAGAAATGATAACCGTCTTTTCACACTTATTAAATTTTTATGATCCAATGAAACTCGATTGCTTGCTGGGCGGAAATTGCTGTGTCTAGAAGACTGAATACGCTCGAACCGATAGTGCTGGGCACAATGCCAATTTTTGTTTATTATCTAGAGCTCCATCAGTGTTCCACTATTGTGAATGTCTCTTAGAAGAATTCCTCCATGCGTATTAAAAGTCTAAGTGAAAAAGAAATGCCTTCAAGTACTGCATCTGTTAGAGCACATTAGACGTGATAATAATCCTGGGCGGAAACAAAAGATACTGCCTTCTAGGCTTATCCGAGTCAACAATCGCTCGCACCTTTGGCCTCCCCCGCTTCACTTGTTGGCACTATTCGAGGAGGGTGGGAGTCTATCGAAGGACACTCCAGCTAACATTGACAAACCGCATTATCTCTGCCAGACATCGCCAACATCACTCCGAGGAGGAGAGGCGTTGTCGGTAATTGAGTTTATTAATAGTTCGCGACCGTATAAACCATACACTTATAACTGGGCGGGTTTTCGGCTATGCGCCCCAAGTGGATGATTGAGGATTGGTGACCACATTTTTATGACCGTGCAGCCGACCGATGGATGATGATAATGATGACGACTCAAATAGATCACCGCGTCGTCGTCGTCGTCGTCCGACAGGCCGCCGGCCGGTTAGCTTCTGGTCTCTGGTGGCAACAGGGATTCCATTCATCACGGTGCGGTTGCAAGGCACAGGCCAGTTTCACTCCTAGTCTGTGAGGAACATAATAGGCACGGCCGTCAACAGAAGCACAAGACTCGGATAGTGACGTGCAGCTCTAGGGAAATTGTGCAACTGGAACGGTCGAGTTTTCCCGTTCTTCGCCTGCGATCAGCACTAAATGGTGAATTATAAAACTGATGTGTGATTTATGAATGGATGGCTGTGGCGGGCAATGACTAGCTCTGCTGCTCTGCTGATATGAAACATCATGTAAATAATTACAGTGACACATTAATCAGTGAGTTTTGTTAGGAGATGGATTGGGTCGTTTGAGATAAAGTTGTTCATTTTTAATTTGTGTGATCTATTCCGTATTATTAAACGTTGCATTGGCAATCCTCAGATTTTTATCACTGGAAAGGTTGGTTTTAACGATCACTGCCAAATGTGTGTGCCGAATTCGAGATTTGATTGCAAAAGATTTGCTCTCAATCTTGACTAGATTTATTTTATTTTATTTTTTGGCTAACGGACCGTTCACTGGTCTAGGGCCGAACGAATTAGAGATCTCCAGCTTCTTCTGTCTTGGGCAGCCGTTCTCCAGTCTCCCCGTACACCAGCAGATCGTGCATCTTCTTCCACCGCGCACATCCACCGCGTGCGAGGCCTACCACGGAGTCGACGGCCTCTTCCTGGTTCTCTACTGAAGATAGTTTTGGCGGATCTCTCGTCAGGCATCCTGGCTACGTGTCCAGCCCACTGAAGCCTGCCCCGCTATATCACCTTCACTATATCAGCATGTTTGTATACCTGGTACAACTCGTGATTCATGCGTCTGCGCCACACTCCACCTTCCAATTTACCGCCAAGTATCGATCGCAGAACTTCACGCTCAAAAACTCCGAGCACTCGTCGATCAGCTTCCTTCAGCGTCCATGCTTCATGTCCGTAAAGGGCCACCGGGAGTATCAGCGTCCTTGAGCGAATCTATGACGAGTGCCCAAAACACGACGTAAAAGTCGTTATCGGAGACGAAAACGCACAGGTTGGGAGGGAGGGATTCTTCCGTCCGGTCATTGGAAGGCATAGCCTCCACTCGTCAACCAATGAAAACGGCCTGAGGCAGATAAACTTTGCCGCGGCCAGAGGAATGGCCATATGTAGCTCCTATTTTCTTGACTAGATACATTGAGCAATTATTTTACATATTCAAAATGTTCTTAAACATATTTAAAAAAGTTTCTTAAAAAATTGAATGTCAGAAACTTACAGTCAAAAGAAAAAAAGAAAAAAAATTCAAAGATTAAAAATCAAAAATCGCCACGCCGCGCCGCCGCCGCCGACACTTTTACGCACGCCGCCGCCGCCGATGATTTTGTGTCGGCGCGCCGCCGAAGGAATTTTTGCCGCGCCGATAGTCATTTCTTCGCTGATTGTTAATTTGTTTTTTTGACAACCTGTCAACCCGGATGAACTTATTTTTATTTATTTATATTGAATTAAAAACCGAACATGAGAGTGTACACCTTATACGCAATATTTTAGAAGTGGTAATTAGTGTCACGCCGGTACACGCCGCCGCCGCCGCCGCTGATAAATACCAACGGCGTCACGCCGGCGCGCCGATCGCCGCCGAGGTTTAATGTTTTCTACGCCGCCGCCGCCGATGATATGGTCGGCGCACAGGTCTAGTCCGAAACTGATTTTTTTTGAGCCGAAAAAAAAATGTACTTGGTCGGTTTTCGAAAGCAAACAAAATACGTATGTTTTTACGGACTGCTGGAAGGACTTGTCTTTATTCCCGGTTTTTCAAAAAGCTGTAAGCGAATCGTCTCGAATTATCACGGTACAACGACCAACTTAACATACTTCACATCGCTTGTTGATATTTACACCGATTTATCTGTGGTTTTTGATAAAAATGAATCATCATATTGTTATATAGTCAAATGTGACAAACTTGGCATGAATAATAATTTGCTTGTCTGGCACGAATTGTATCAAACTGGCGAATATATGTCCGTCAAAAGCGGTGACTACGTCTCCTCACCCTTTCTTGTTTGGTTAGGTGTCCCTCAGGGAAGTCATCTTGGACTATTTCTATTCTTGCTGTATATGAACGATGTGAACCGCATTCTAACGTGCTCTAAACTATCCTATGCCGATGACTTGAAGTTGTACACTTAAAGCGTGAATCTACGCCGAAAGACCTGGAGAGCAGAAAAACATTTCTGTTTTGCTTTGACAAGAAGTTTAAAAAAGAACCAATTCCATGGAAATTAAATAAAAAAATGTATTTTATAGCATGTCATTTCCGATTTCGCTGAAACTTTGTACAGTTGTTCTTTTTGTTGTTTTTGTCAATTTTATCACCTATGACTTTACTGAAGACTCCATTTTAATCAATAATTTTCTGATATCAAATATTTAATTCATAAGTCACATTTTTTTATTGGCCCTTTTTAAACAGCAGTTGTGAATCTACATGAAGAACTGATATTGTAGAATGTCTTCTTTATCAAAAAGGAACAGCTCTACAACGTTTATTGCCTAAAAACTCTATACTGTACAATTGTTCGACCGTTATTGGAATATGCGACTGTAGTCTGGGCACCCTATGATCAGGATAGAAAAAAAACGCGTTGAGGCTGTTCGCTTCGCTTTACGCCAGTTCAAGTGGACAAGAATAGATTTGAACTATTGGAAGATAGACGCAACTTGGCTTAAACGTGCTTCATAGGCGACCTTCTTCAAGGCAATATTGACTGTTTTTCGCTACTTGGCTCATTGAACATCAACAAGTCAAAAGACGTAAGCCAATAACCACAAATCATTAGTCATAAGTCATAATTTATAAAGAAACAATCATAAATGACGTAGCATTTGAGGGGGGGGAGGGGGCTTTGCAATTTTGTGAGGAAAAATTACGAGGGAGAGGGGTGGGGGAGTCAAGCCAAGCTATCTAGCAAATATGAAACTAAGAAAAGGTTGGATTTTTTTTAAAATTTTTCTTTTTTATTACTGCTTTGTCTGTTAAGGGTCATTTTAACAACTTGTCTTTTCATGTACATTTATGATACAATGTGGGTTTTTGATGAAAAAAAATAAAAAAAATGTTTTTTTCAACGGGGGGGGGGGGGGGGGGTGCGTGGTTATAAAGAAACGTTATTATCTGAAGAGGGGGGTCTGACTTTGTGACGAAATGCTACAATGGGGGAGGGGGGTTTAAAAAAAATCTAAAAATAGCTACGTCATTTCTGCTTGCTCCCTAAATCATAAATAAAAAGTGAAACATTCCATGGAAAATAGATGAAACAGTATGTCATTTACGATTTCGCTGAAACTTTTCACAGTTGTTCCTTTTTGATAAAGAGGTCATTTTATGATATCAGTTCTTCGAGTAGACTCGCGACTGCTGCTTCAAAAGGGCCTATTCAATATGGTGACTGATAGATAAAAATTTTTATATCAGTAAAACGACTTGTTTCATTGAAATGTTGTCTTCAGCAAAGTTGGAGATAATAAAATTGCAGTTTCAGAATAAATATATACACTGCAACAAAAAAAAATTCTGTGCCAAATTTTCCAAATTGTCACAAAATATTAAGTATCTCAAAAAGTAACTTATTCAAAATTTTCAAAGTAGCGTGGACTGTCTAGGGCGCAAAAATAATAGCGAAACCGTTCTCTGCGCAATCTTTCAGCTTCCGGCTCTTTATACCTGGAATTACCTACAACTTTTCTGAAGACACCATTTCAATGAAACAAGTCGTTTTTCTGATATAGAAATTTTATCTATCAGTCACCATCTTGAATAGGCCCTTTTGAATCAGCAGCCGCGAGTCTACATAAAAAAATGATGTCATAAAATGACTTCTTTATCAAAAAGAAATAACTGTGAAAAGTTTAAACGAAATCGGAATTGGTCCATCAGGATCAATGTGCGAAGTAGCATGGAATGACTCAAGTGGTAAGTGATAAATCAAGAGCCATACGTGACAAGTGATAAGTCATGAGTGACAAGTTACAAGTCATAAGTGAGAGGTCATAAGTGAGAGGTCATAAGTGAGAGGTCATAAGTGAGAGGTCATAAGTGAGAGGTCATAAGTGAGAAGTCATAAGTTTGAGGTCATAAGTGAGAGGTCATAAGTGAGAGGTCATAAGTGAGAGGTCATAAGTGAGAGGTCATGAGTGATAAGTCATAAGTCATAAGTCATAAGTCATAAGTCATAAGTCATAAGTCATAAGTCATAAGTCATAAGTCATAAGTCATAAGTCATAAGTCATAAGTCGTAAGTCATAAGTCATAAGTCATAAGTCATAAGTCATTAGTCATAAGTCATAAGTCATAAGTCATAAGTCATAAGTCAAAAATCATAAGTCATAAGTCATAAGTCATAAGTCATAAGTCATAAGTCATAAGTCAAAAGTCATATGTCAAAAGTCATAAGTCATAAGTCTTAAGTCAAAAGTCACAAGTCACAAGTCACAAGTCATAAGTCATAAGTCATAAGTCGTAAGTCATAAGTCATAAGTCATAAGTCATAAGTCATAAGTCAAAAGTCATAAGTCATAAGTCATAAGTCATAAGTCATAAGTCATAAGTCATAAGTCATAGGTCATAAGTCATAAGTCATAAGTGATAAGTCATTAGTGATAAGTCATGAATAAATTGAGATAAGTCATTTGTGATAGATCAAAAATACCAAGTCATATATGATCGGTAATAAACGATAAGTCATTAGTGATAAGTCACAAGTCATAAGTGTTAAGTCATAAATGATAGGCCATAAGTGTTTGGTCCTGAGTGATGGGACATAAGTGATAATACATGAGTTACTTGCCACTTATCAATTACAGGTCGGACTCGATTATCCGGAGACTCGATTATCCTGAAATTCGATTATCCGGAATTCGATTATCTGGAATTTTAGACTCGATTATCCAGAATTTAATTTTTTTTGATGTCCGTTTTCAATTTTTATTCCGAAATTTTGCTTTTGCCATCCCTTCTGGCATATTTGTTACCTTTTAAGTCACTTCCGGCATGTTTGGGACATGTTCGAAATGAGTGAAAATAATCAATGTCCAATTTATTTTTTTTTGCTTCTCAAGATTTTACCCCTTTTCGCTTCAGAAATAACTTCTGGCTACGCCACTGCATCATACAAGTAAAATAAAGAAAAAAAATATTTACTTTATGCTCGTTAATCGCAAAATTACAGTATTTTTTGTGTAATTCGAATGAAAAATTTTTTGATGTTCCGGATAATCGAGTCCGACCTGTATCATTTGTGTCTTATCACTCATGACTTACCACTTATGACTCATCACTAATGACTTGTCATTTATGACTGATCATTCATGACTTAGTACTCATGACTTGTCATAAATGACTTATCTCAAATGACTTATGACTTATCACCAATGAATTATCATTTTCGACTGACCACTTATAAATGTTCACTTATGACTCATCACTTATGGCCTATCATTTATGACTTATCACTTATAAATTATAACTTATGACGGTTCACTTATGACTTACCACTAATGACTTACCAAGTGATGAGTCACAAACGTGAAACGTCATAAGTGATAAGTCATACGTGATATATCATAAATAATAAGTCAAAAGTGATAAGTCATAAGTGATATGTCATAAATGATAAGTCATAATTGGTAAACCATAAATGAAAATTAGATTAGATTAGGATTGATTACTGCGGTTCTCTCCTCTTCATCAGCCAGGGAGTCCGCCAACGCTCGCTTGTCATGCCTACAAGAGCGTTAACATCCCTCTCCAGAGCCGAATACCGTTGGCGGTATTCGTTCTTGTTTTTTTGGGGTTTCGCCGCTCTATCTTCCGCCAGTTTTTATCTGTAATCCACTCTTCCTTCTGAGTGCGCAGTTGAACCCGATTACTCTCGCTAGTCTTAAAAAAAGCGTTCTTGATAGCCGTCCATTGTTGCTCTACGTTGCCACCGTTCGGAATATCCCCTGCTCTGAACTCCAGTTCGCCAACGAACAATCTCTTCACAGCTGAATCTTCTAGTCAGCGTGTGTTATAACACCGCGCCGTCCAAGACTCTCCTCCCAGCGCTGAATCCGCGCGTTGCGCAGGCGGATCTCATCAATCAGACGCGATGTCAGAGCTACGTTTATTCCGGACATCAAGAGGCTCTCAATATTTCTGAGAACATGACGTCCCATGACGCTCTCATAGTCCGTGTCATCGGAGCCGATTTAAGATCTTGATGTGTAGATCCTGATGTCGGCTTTTGGAACCTTATCCACGATGGTATTCAGTTGACTACGAAAGCTCTCCTTGTCCTCTAACTTAACAACATCGGTTGGCCATAAAATTGGATTATGGTTAGGTTTCAAACCTCTGTTAGGTTCCCACTCAATAGGCGCAGCCTGTGCATGGGCGCTAAACACGAAACCAACCTCATTGTGGCGGGAAGCATTTTCACCTCGTATGCCAGAATACCTGTTTCGATGGCAGCTTGTGTTCTTTAAAGTTTTGTTAACGGACTTTGCTCAGTTCCAAAATTTTGAGCTTTATGCGTCGTGCCTCGCTGACAACAATATTAAGTCAAAAGTCTGATGAATCTAATATGAGCTATATAAGCATAAATGAAAATTTGATAATATATTTTCTATTTCTATTCAATTTCTTTATAGTTCTAAACTGTTTCGAAAACATTTTAAACTATAAAGAAATATGAACTGACATACAATGATTTGTCCTGAAAAAAAAAACAGAAAACCCCAGTAACAGAGACATCAACTGTCTACTTCTTCAAAGCCATCTCCATCAGTTTTTTTTAATAGTTTCATTTATCGTATCCGTAGTCAGAGCATCCAACGATAACGGCAGGCAATCGGGTCAACCACTTGTTGTTGCCATGTGGTCCTCGTAGTCAAAACACTCACACACTGCCTGCTCCATGGTGTAATGTCAGTATACAGGCATCGTAAATCGTTTCCCAGCCTAGGCTATAAATATCCATCACTGCCACTGACCAGACGTGCGAGAAAACATATCGTCGTTCGAGTGTTGATCAGTTCCGATGCAGCGGAGCCTAAAATACGTTTGTTTTTTTTTTTTAAATTCAGACCAGCTTCTGCGATAGAGAAAACAAAATACAAGCCACAAAGACTGCACACCAATCAGGGGAATAAGTTTCTACTCCCGTTCTTCTCCTGACCAACGTTCCGAGAACGTTGGTATAAACAATTTAGCACCAACAGAACAATCACATCAACTTATTGTAGATGTACTATTACCAGCATATCACATTTCGAATATGATCGCCAACGACATCGAGACAAACTGCGCATCTACAGGGAAAGCCAGACTTGTATGTAGCATGTTTTGATAATAAGTTCGTAACAGGAGCTGCACAAATTGCAAACAGTCAGGGGAGAGGGGAAAGTATTGTAGTTTAGCTGGTAAACGTTACTTGCTCGTACTTACGTCGTGCACGTATCCAGCCAAAGTTCATGGGGTTGAAGGGTAAAAAACATCCCAGATGTGCACTGAACTCACTAGAATTAAGTGGTAACAAGCAATCTTACTTGTTGTCTCACATCGACTCAAACAGTAAAATCCATGCTGCAGTTCAGAATTCTTTGTCTTTCTCACTCTCTCGGTCTTTCCAAAAGCTGCGGCAACATTGACCGATGTTTGCACATGCTTCAGTGTGTTTGAACAACGAACAATATATTGTTGGTGAGTCTTGAACCCGAAGAAACACCAAAACCCACCTGTCGGATGTGAAAAGTCAGTGGTCTAAGCATAAAGTGTAATCAGGTAACCTCTCATCTAGCAAATGTCCGGAATTGTAGCTTCGACAGGAGTCGTGTTGTTTAATTGGTTGTGTGCAATAAGCTTCTTTTCCGTCATGAAAAAGTCTGAGTCTTCATCATGAGAAAAAGGAACACATTTGAAAAAGGGATCTTGCCAATATCAGATTAAACAAAATGACGAGACTTGTTAAAAAAAAGTAGGAGGGTGGTATTCAAGACACGACCGCATGACGTTGGACTACGGTATTCTTATATTCCATTAAAACAAATAATAGAGAGAATTGCAACTCTAGTATTTGCTGCAATTTTATCTAACAGTGCATTTCTGGATGCTGAGACGTTAAAACGTTATAAATAATAATATATACTAAAAGAATGGATATCTTTTATTTAATCGCTGTCATTTCATACATATTCGAATCAACCCTTTGTTTGCTGCACTACCAAGACAATCATTTAATTGAGCGAATTGGTAAAATTTTCCTATCTAAGCAAAAAGCAAACTTTACGAAACTATCTGAAATTGGAGCCCAGAACGATTCAACCGAAAATTTTAAATTTGAAAATTGTATGACATTTAATCGATAAAACTCATGCTAGGTTAGTTCCAGCCCAGCATATAACTTCATGTATTTGAAAAAAAAAAAACGTTTGGTTCAATAACTCAATATAGCAAGAGCTCAATCACACGTTTTTCGGTAGTTGTTATCAAGGTTTGGGCGAGTGACAGGAAAATATCTTAACTTCTTCAGTTGTGATTTAGAGCATTTCTAATTGTTTTGTTATTTTTCACGATAGCGACAAGTTTGTTTCTTTCTCTGTGTGCGAGAAACAAAATCAAAACCGCGCACCGAGAAACAAAAACGAAAATTTAATGAATGCTCATTGAGAAAACTTGCAACTCTTTTTACCAATAATTTATGATACTCAAAAGAACCCGTTTTGATCTAAATCAAATTTCTAGTAAATAAGTGTTGATCATTCATAGGTAGTAATTTTTCCTCGATGAATAAAGACTGGCTGAAGAAGTTAAAATCGCTGCTGTAAAATCAAATTCACAACTGTGTTCGTTAAGACGTTTTAATATTTTCAATGACAATAATAATCTTCGATAAACTCCCGCTATAGTTATTCACACACATGCTATAGCTATCCAAACACGCGTTAAAACTATTCATACACACGCTGTAGCTATAGCTATCCATACACACGCTATTCCTTTCCATACATTCGATACAACTATCTATACACACGCATAAGCTATCCAACCATGTGCTATTACTATCCATACATACGCTATAACTAATCATTACACACGCAGCAGCTATCCACACACAAGCTATAACTATCCGTACACACGCTGAAGATATACACGCAATAGCCATAATATGCTACACATGCTAGTGTCTTACACACGCTATAGCTAGCCATACACACGCAACAGCGCCATCCCTATCATCGCAAATGTCATAGCAATACAGATGCACATACGCTATATGTGCACACTGCACACACCAAACGTTTCACCCAACGATATCTGAATTGGATTACCGCTGGTGGGGTCCAACTCAGATCGAAGGAGCACCGAACTGAATGAAGAAATGCAGCTTCCCACTACCTCCGCCGCTGCTGCTTGATACCACCGCTCTGGTTCTGCTGCAGCTCAGTTTGGCCGCTGGAATCAGCCACCGCTGCTGATTATACAAGACCGGCCTGGTGGCCTTTCACTTGTTAACTGATAACTGCTATGAGACGACACAGGCTATTATATAGCCCAAAGCAAAAATCCATCCGCGAGCAAACAAGAAGCGAGCTTGTGATTGGTTGAATGTGCACGACTTTTAACACAACTTTTAACTAGTTTAGTATCGAAAACATATTTAAATTATTATATGTCAATCTTGCGCAATATTTCCCCTATCAATCAAGCCATTGGTGTTTAGAATCTGTTCAGTGGTAATGATAAAAGAAGCATTTTAAAACGGTGTTGAAACACCTGTTGCAGTACCGAAAGCGAGCTCGTTATTGGTTGAAAGCTGTGAGACTGTTTACAAAGTCAGATCGGTTGTATCCGTTAGTGTCGACTGTGCTTGTGAAGAGAGGTGGTGATTGGTTGCTCGGTATGATTAAGACAATCGATGTGATTTATCAATTTTTCAATAGTGTATCTCGAACAATAGGTTATTTTTGTTACATAAATTCAACCGTAAAAGAATTTCTGATCGGTTGATGCCAAAACCTCGAAATTCTGAAAAGAAATGACTGATGTATAAGCGCTCAAAACCTGACCACTTTTCCCTGGTTTTCCCCGGTTGAATTACTAGATTTTCAAATTCAGGTGCCTAACTTCGATATAGACGTTAGTCCAACGTCAAAATGAATAATGCAATGACTGTTCTCGACGCTGGCGACGACGACGACGACGACGACGAACGCAACTTGACCTAATATCATCGATTAGATTGTGTACGGTTTTTTTGCCGGCTTCGACATTGCATATCTCGTGCCTGAACTGCATCTCGACTGTGATGCAATTATGTGAGCTCGTGTGCACACTCATATGACGGTACATTCCAGTCACGGTAAGCGGTGTTATGGGCAGGCGGCTGGCGGCTCGCCTGCCAGTTCAATCGGACTGTTGGAGCAATAATTGACGTGTTTACTCATTTGGCTTAAATCGGCTGCGAGGCATGCAGCAGCACGGATGCAGCACCGATTTATCACCTGCTGTGGTGTCGCGAAGTTTCTGCCGCTTCTGCTAGGGTAAATTCCTTTTTGTGGGGCAAAGGACACAGAACGTTACTTTTTGTTGTGACCGGTGTGTATCGGAGAGGTAACAAAAACCCTGAAACATCCTCGAATGTGGAATCCTTTCAGCAATTTTTAGCGAAAAGTGCTCTAATTTAACGAGACTACCATTTAGATTCGAATGTTTGACAAGGAATGCATTTATTCGTATTTGATTTTGACAGTTCAATCACACGTTTACTACGAAACACTAAGATTTCGACTCTCGTTTCACAACCTTCTATTTAAATAATCAGTTTTTAACTGCTCACTTCACTCTTTTTACTTTTTACTTTTTACTTTTTATTTTTTACTTTTTTCTTTTAACTTTTAACTTTTAACTTTTTACATTTTACTTTTTACTTTTTACTTTTTACTTTTTACTTTTTACTTTTTACTTTTTACTTTTTACTTTTTACTTTTCACTTTTTACTTTTTACTTTTTACTTTTCACTTTTTACTTTTTACTTTTTACTTTTTACTTTTCACTTTTGACTTTGTACTTTTTATTTTTTACTTTTTACTTTTTACTTTTTACTTTTTACTTTTTACTTTTTACTTTTTACTTTTTACTTTTTACTTTTTACTTTTCACTTTTTACTTTTTACTTTTTACTTTTTACTTTTCACTTTTGACTTTGTACTTTTTATTTTTTACTTTTTACTTTTTACTTTTTACTTTCTACTTTTTACTTTTTACTTTTTACTTTTTACTTTTTACTTTTTACTTTTTACTTTTTACTTTTTACTTTTTACTTTTACTTTTTACTTTTTACTTTTTACTTTTTGCTTTTTACTTTTTACTTTTTACTTTTTACTTTTTACTTTTTACTTATTACTTTTTACTTTTTACTTTTTACTTTTTCCTTTTAACTTTTAACTTTTACTTTTTGCTTTTTACTTTTTACTTTTTACTTTTTACTTTTTACTTTTTACTTTTTACTTTTTACTTTTTACTTTTTACTTTTTACTTTTTACTTTTCACTTTTTACTTTTTACTTTTTACTTTTTACTTTTTACTTTTTACTTTTTACTTTTTACTTTTTACTTTTTACTTTTTACTTTTTACTTTTTACTTTTTACTTTTTACTTTTTACTTTTTACTTTTTACTTTTTACTTTTTACTTTTTACTTTTTACTTTTTACTTTTTACTTTTTACTTTTTACTTTTTACTTTTTACTTTTTACTTTTTACTTTTTACTTTTTACTTTTTACTTTTTACTTTTTACTTTTTACTTTTTACTTTTTACTTTTTACTTTTTACTTTTTAATTTTTACTTTTTACTTTTTACTCTTTACTTTTTACTTTTTACTTTTTACTTTTTACTTTTTACTTTTCACTTTTTACTTTTTACTTTTTACTTTTTACTTTTTACTTTTTACTTTTTACTTTTTACTTTTTACTTTTTACTTTTTACCTTTTACTTTTTACTTTTTACTTTTTACTTTTTACTTTTTACTTTTCCCTTTTTACTTTTTACTTTTTACTTTTTACTTTTTACTTTTAACTTTTTACTTTTTACTTTTTACTTTTCACTTTTGACTTTGTACTTTTTATTTTTTACTTTTTACTTTTTACTTTTTACTTTTTACTTTTTACTTTTTACTTTTTACTTTTTACTTTTTACTTTTTACTTTTTACTTTTTACTTTTTACTTTTTACTTTTTACTTTTTACTTTTTACTTTTTACTTTTTACTTTTTACTTTTTACTTTTTACTTTTTACTTTTACTTTTTACTTTTTACTTTTTACTTTTTGCTTTTTACTTTTTACTTTTTACTTTTTACTTTTTACTTTTTACTTATTACTTTTTACTTTTTACTTTTTACTTTTTCCTTTTAACTTTTAACTTTTACTTTTTGCTTTTTACTTTTTACTTTTTACTTTTTACTTTTTACTTTTTACTTTTTACTTTTTACTTTTTACTTTTTACTTTTTACTTTTTACTTTTTACTTTTACTTTTTACTTTTTACTTTTTACTTTTTACTTTTTACTTTTTACTTTTTACTTTTTACTTTTTACTTTTTACTTTTTACTTTTTACTTTTTACTTTTTACTTTTTACTTTTTACTTTTTACTTTTTACTTTTTACTTTTTACTTTTTACTTTTTACTTTTTACTTTTTACTTTTTACTTTTTACTTTTTACTTTTTACTTTTTACTTTTTACTTTTTACTTTTTACTTTTTACTTTTTACTTTTTACTTTTTACTTTTTACTTTTTACTTTTTACTTTTTACTTTTTACTTTTTACTTTTTACTTTTTACTTTTTACTTTTTACTTTTTACTTTTTACTTTTTACTTTTTACTTTTTACTTTTTACTTTTTACTTTTTACTTTTTACTTTTTACTTTTTACTTTTTACTTTTTACTTTTTACTTTTTACTTTTTACTTTTTACTTTTTACTTTTTACTCTTTACTTTTTACTTTTTACTTTTTACTTTTTACTTTTTACTTTTTACTTTTTACTTTTTACTTTTTACTTTTTACTTTTTACTTTTTACTTTTTACTTTTTACTTTTTACTTTTTACTTTTTACTTTTTACTTTTTACTTTTTACCTTTTACTTTTTACTTTTTACTTTTTACTTTTTACTTTTTTCTTTTTACTTTTTACTTTTTACTTCTTATTTTTTACTCTTTACTTTTTACTTTTTACTTCTACTCTTAACTCAGTACTCTTTCATTTTTTATTATTATTTATGTTTGCCAGCTCCAATCTATTAGAAAAAAAAATAATTTTATCATGGCGTTATCTACCATTGAATATTTTTAGTTGATTATTCACGCATTTCAATCATGAACTGAGAATGTCTTGTTCACGCTACCCCGAGCACACAAGCGCATTGCAGCCGCCGTCTGAGAGCTCGTACACTCGGTACCCGACATAAACAGTCTCAAGCCGACTTATCCTCTTACAATGCATTCCACGCTGTCGTAGCCGAAGGTTGCCGTTCCATCCCACCAGAGGTCGCCCTTGGGTACCTAGCAACATTGGCAGCTCGGACCGTGGGATGGTCGTAATTTATTGTTAATTTATTGAATTAGAACAGCACTGGAGATAATAACGCAATAACAATAATAATCGCCACGAGCCAGTTTCACCATCAAGGACGATCGAGTGCACTGCGGCTGACTGAGTCTGACTGGCCGCCAATCTTCCTGCCGCCAGTTCCGTCCCCGGCAACGAAAACATCACGTTACAAGCAAACTTCAATTGTAGCTAATTTGTTTCTTAGCATATGCCTTCCGAACTTGATTCCTTGGGTAGCAGTTTTGCTGGTGGCTTGTTTCCTTAGCAGCGCGGTTGCGGTTATCTCGTTTCCCTAATGGGTATCCGACAACAAGACAAGCGAACTGTGGCCAATACCTAATGATGGCCCCCCTAATGGTGTTATGTATCGTTTTATGTAAAACCAGCATCAACTGCCATATCTAATGGGGCCTGCATACGCGCGGGCAAATATCCTCGACGGAAATGCTTGTCTAATGACCGTGCAGCTCTCCGACAGCTGGCGGATTTCAATTGTGGCTTTCCGAGCCGAATGACATTTTGATGATTATGCACAACGAGCCCTGTAAACTACGAAACAAAAACATCCTTCCGGTGTCCGTTTAGTGGGCGTAAAAGGCACAATCACAATCTTCGGAATTTAGCCGGCTGACGAAAAATGACGCGGCGAGTCAATTACGCTTCGCCGTTCGAAGTTTAAAATTCAATGTTAATCTATTCAAATTATGCCTTTATTATTCAATCATAATTAAGCTGGCAACCAGTTATGGGGGCTCTCGACCAGTAAGGAACTACATCGCTTAAGCAGAAACACGATGATGTGGGTTGCGTGCGATAGGGTGGATTATGTTCATCGGTTCCACTTCATGTTCGACAGCACGCTCTAGTGTTAATCAAAGGACATCCCCGGTTCTACCGACGACCGGAGTTTCTTTGGTTGCCTTTAAAGTGTGTTTTAAAAGTAAAAGTAAAAAGTAAAAAGTAAAAAGTAAAAAGTTTTTTTTTAATTAGTCATTAACTTTTCAACCCATCTGCCTTGGTTACAAACGGCGTATCACTTACGATTCGAGCGGCCCAAAAGAATGCCACTTCACGATAGTTAAATTACACAAATGTAGAGCTTTTGCTTCGCTTCGGCTACATTTGGCCGATGTGAAGAGATGCGGATGATAACGTCTGATCGTGGCATGTATAGTAGAATTGACTATTCCGAACCGCATGTCTGCTGCTGCTTCTGCTTAATGACTTGTGCGGGTCGGGTGAAGGAAAGTGTAAATGGTTTTAATTGAACTTTGATCTCCTGAGTGTCAATTACATTAATGCTGGCTGACCGGTGTTATGTCAGCCGAGGCTTGTCGGCTTATTAAACTTGGCGTTCCGGGGCGATCCAGGGTAAGGAGCGAGGGGCGATCGGATGAGAAAATAATAATGGAAATTATGTTGTTGTTGTGGTAAAAATACGAATTCGTGGGCGGTTACTTGACGCAAGGCTGGTGGTGCTCCAGCGATGCGAGAGAATGTAGGCCTTGTACTGTTAAGTGATGTGGTGAATGCATTGTTAAATGTTGCAACCTGGCAGCAACAGCTCTAAAGTGATCGCATTAATGATTGCTACAGCAAAAGGGAAATAAGCTCACTCATGTGTTAATAATAATAATGATATGCAGAAGCTAGTTTGTTCGCTATTAATTAGAATATGTACTCTGATACATCAATTGTGAGCACAAGACCTTAATTAAAGAGGTACTTGCGTTTTCTCGAACAAACAATTTAACATAGATAATTTGTTAAACGTAGTTTTTGTTAAATGTATAACATGTAGACACTGCTGGTATTTGGAATCATGCATTTTTGTTTTTACAGCAACAAATGAAACGATAGTTGAAAACCTTTTATAATAATATTTTTATTTTTATTGGATAACATAGCAAGAATGACTGAAGAATGCTAGGAAGAAAATGCTTGTTTCAAATATATCTTCATTTACCTGATACCAGCAGTGAGAAGCGTCGCTTATCAAAATACAAGGTGATAATTAATCGCTCTATTGATAATAAATTTTAACTTGCGTCTCTATTAGGTAAGCATTTTTCTTTTTACATTTAGCTGAAGTAGGATTATTATACAAAAATTTTTTTTTGAAAAAAGCTAAAATAAAATTTCAGCTTTAAATAAGCATTTAAATTTAACAAAAGTGTGTGATTGGCCAAAATAAGGGTTTTAACTTTTTGCCTTTCTCCTAGAAAGGTATAGCAATCACTGGAAAAACCGAAGGTATAAAAGTGGTCCGAATGGCCGAATGTCATATACCACTCGACTTCTTTCGACGAACTGAGCATTTTCTGTATGTATGTATGTATGTGTGTATGTGTGTATGTGTGTGTGTATGTGCAACTTTTTTTCTCACTCACTTTTCTCAGAGATGGCTGGACCGATTTTCATAAAATTAATTGCAAATGAAAGATCTAGCTGCGCCATAGGTTGCTATTGAAGTTCGTTGTAATCGGATTTTTAGTTTAGAGGTTATGTATCAAAATTTAGAAATCACAAAACATCAATATCTCAGAAACCACACAACCGATTTCAATAAAACTGGATTCAAATGATTGGACTGTCCCCAGAACCCTTAACTTTTGAGTTTCGTTATGATTGAACATATGGTTCAAAAGTTATGTAAAGAAAAGTTATCCTGAGATTGTTTAAACTCACTAATTTTTCTCAGTGATGGCTGAACCGATTTTCACAAAATTAGTGTCAAATGAAAGGTCTAGTTTCCCCATAGGTTGCTATTGAATTTCATTGTAATCGGATTTCTAGTTTAGTGGTTATGTATCAAAATGTAAAAATCACGAAACATCAATATCTAAGAAACTACACAACCGATTTGAACAAAATTGGTTTCAAATGAACGGGCTACCCAAAATCCTTCAACTTTTGAATTTTATGAAGATTGAACATATGGTTCAGAAGTTACAGAAAGAAACGTGTTCTGGAGACTGTTTAATCTCACTCATGTTTCTCAGAGATGGCTGGACCGATTTTCATAAAATCAGTGTCATATGGAAAGTATTGTTGCCATATAAGACCCTAATGATTTTTTTGCGAACGGATTATTACTTTTCCTGTTTTGTTAAAAAAAAGTGAAATCCAGCTATTAAAAGGAACATATTCTGATGACTACTTGGGCTCACTCACTTTTCTCAGAGATGGTTGATCCGATTTCCACAGAATTAGTATCAAATGAAAGGTCTAGCTGCCTCATAACACCCTATTGAATTTTGCTATAATCGAAATGTAACTTCGTCTGTAATGTATCAAAATGTGAAAATCACTAAACTTCATTATCTTAGAAACTACACAACAGATTTGAACAATATTGATATCGAATGAACGGATTAGTTAAGGGTTAACTGATGAATTATGATTGAACACGTGGTTTCAAAGTTTGGCTCCTCCATACGTTCCCTTTTCATTTGATTGTAATCAAACTTAAGCAACCGTTATGTTTTAATTTGTAAAACAACGAGAAAGGCTGAGTCTGACTGCTAGGTGGATTAATTTAGGTTTTTAAGAATAGAGAAATTGCCATTGATAAATTAAACCAATAGCAGAGGCCGTAAATGAGAACCCTGAAGTTACTTAAATCAGTTGCAACTTTGACTTGGACTGTTTGATGACGATACGTTTTTGTTTTCATTCGAATATTTTTTTTGTAACTCAATTTTTTTGCAACCTAAAGAGAAGCAGGAGGACAATATTTCGATCAAAAACTTTGCTGAAATCAATATACAGACCTCGGTCAATATTGGCACGTTTCATTTTTGGCACAGTTTAATTTTAGCATCATAAAAATTTTGGACGTGTTGCCACCAGCAACCATCCAAGCGTTGAATTGAATTTTCGCTTCAGTCTGGTAGGTATCGGACAACACTGTTCGGATTGGTCGTGTAATTGGCTTTTGAAATTTCTCTTTAGTCCGGTAGGCATCATAAAAAATTTAAATTTGGACGTACATGGTATCAACATAGTTTACTTTATCCATTACATTCAAAGATAAGTTGTCTAGTATCCTTTGGAAAAGCCGTGTTGCGTAAAGTAATTTTTTTTAGAAAATTATCTACGCATTCGTCCAAATGCAGAAAATTGTAATTATTAAGCCTTGTAATTGAGCTGAGCATGCATGTGATTCATTAAAACTTTTCTCTTACGGTCGACAGAATATTATACCAAATTGGGCTAGAATGCACTATTCGAGCCATATATAAGCCTGCTTCGGTTCAAACAAATCGTAGGGATGAATGACCGATTTTAATTTTTTTTTCCTCTGTAGACTTATTACTGCGACTAGAAACATTTGATCTATTGTGATATTGCCCACCTGTTTTCTTCATATTATTGGCAGTGTCACTATTGGAGTGATACGTTTATCATTTATATCCGTGCTGGTGCGTGAATTTTACCCTTCCGTTTCAAGCTTGCTGCTCTACTATACCGAGCCTCTTTTCATCCTAGCAATATCACACAATTACAATTCCGTGGAGAGAACTTTCATACGTTACTCAAACCATTTTTGTCATAGGAGGGAATCATTTTTGTTAGGAGGACAGTCAATAGGGGTATTATAGAATTCAGCTTGAAGGAAGGGTTTATGAAGGGGAGCCTGCGAATAAACTCATGTAAAAGTCCTTTTACAATCAAATGACCTGATTCTATTAAAATTCGAACTCACGATCACTCGCTTGTCAAAGCGGACACTGTAACCTTGCGGCTTCGAAGCTTTTCAGATTTTTAAGGTTGAAGTCCCTAGTAAAGAAATCAACCATCAATCAATCAATGTATCAATGTTAAATGTCAATGTTTTCAATGTGTACTCTCCAAATGCTTAGCTTCGATTTTTTAAGTGCCTGAAGCACTACTTTTATTTGCTGTGCATAAAATAGTATTTTGATATTTTGACAGATCTTGCATACTTGAGAATACGAAATGGATCTCTTGTGTCTCCTACAATACATCACCGCTGCCAATTCATCGTCAGCTGTTTTCGCAGAAAGCTCATGATTTGTGCGGTATGATTCTTCATAAAGCGAGCTATATAACTCTGAGGTTCGATCTATAAACTTTGCGAATGATCGTCGGACGTCATCTTATGAATGGATTGTATACAAGCATGAGGATTGAAATATAACACTTGCATGCAAACTTGCAATGTCTGTTTATGCATTGCACACGAAAATGTAAAAATAACGAAACTTCATTGTGTTGGAAATATCATGAGTTATACGAAAAAAAATTGGGGTCAATAGGTATGAGCTCTCCCAAAGTTATCAAAATTAGAAGTCGCTAACAAAAGTTAGAAAACGGTTGGGTAGTGCATACCAGCATGCCACCCGTACTAGTTGGAATAAAATAAACCCCAGTGTGGTTTAAAGCAGAATGCCCAACAACTCCATATCCCTACCTCCACGTGGTATCGACTGGAATACGACCAACCAAGGGAAGATCGATGATCCGGAGGGAACTTGATAAGTATCTGTTTCCCATGTTAGGTGCGGCTCAAACAGCGTCTGATCCGGAGCAGACGGCTGTATTACGAAATGCGGTGTCTCGCCAGCCCGTCACGAAACTAGGCATTCGCAACCCTAGTAAGGCAGCCGTAAAATTGAAATACTACGAACAATCAAGAATTGAATTCGGGCCGGAACAATCGGCAACGACCTACGCGACTAAATAAGGATGACGATTGGAAGCTCGATACATGGAACTGTAGATCGCTAAACGTCTCGGATGGCGACGGGTTCGGCTGGATCAGCTAGAACCCCGCCACTTCCACCTCGTTGCGCTTCCGGAGCTTTGCCGGAAAGGGGAGAAGGTACGGAGGATTTGTAAACCGCAGGGCACAGTACTACCAGAGCGGCGGCACAGCCAATGAGCTGGGTACTTTATAGTGCTGGGCAGGATGCAGAGTCGTGTGATCAAGTGGCAGGCGATCAGCGACAGATTGTGTTTGTTGAGAATAAAAGGCCGCTTCTACAACTACACTATCCTCAATGTGCACTGCCCTCACAACAAAAGACCGGACGTAGAAAAAGAAATTCTACGATAGCTACTCGAGTAGTGACATCAAGATCGTCATGGGACATGAACGATCAGATCGGTAGATAAGACCTGTACAACCTGCACACCGTGGCGAAAACCAACGGCCAGCGATGCGTCAACTTTGCAGCTTCTCGAGGAATGGCAGTCCGAAGTACCTTCTTTCCCCGAAAGGACATCCACAAAACCACTTGGAGATCACCCGACTAACGTATAGTAAACCAAATTGACCATGTTCTCATCGACGGCCAACTCTTCTCAGGCATTACAAACGTACGCAAAAATCGCGGATATTGGCTCGGACCTTTACATAGTTGCGGTATCTTTGCTGTCGTCCGTATACCACACACGACATCGTGGTACCTCGCGGCTTAACATGAAGCAGCTTTGGGACCCCCAAACTGCGAGGCGCATCGCCTCTCGAAGACGGCTAGTGCAACATTCCCACAGCTATCGGGAAGACCGCAACGGCGACGCTAGGAGTGGAAGCACCGAGTGGCAGAAACGACTGGTATAATGGTGAGTGCGAAACAGCGACGAATGAGAAGAACAGGTCAACGAGAGAGAACAAGGCCAACTACAAACGGGCACGGGACGACATGACCACGAATCTCAGACGAAAGAAGTGCAGCAAGAGGTTGGCAAACATAAGGAGCCCGAGCAGCTGTACCGAGGCAGTGATACGTGGAAGTTCTATGAGAATGTGCACCAGTCTCGGAGATGCTATGTGCCGCAAGCCGACATGTGCAATGACGCGGATGAGAACCTTCTCACGGATGCTTGCGAGATGACGTCATGAGAACGTGCTCACACATCACATAATCTTCAACTTCACGGCGGCCTATGATACAGTCGATCGAGAACAGCTATGGCAGACCATGCAAGACAACGGATTTCCGGATAAACTAACTCGACTGATCAAGGCCAAGTGGTGTGCGTGTTTCGGAAACACTCTCGAGCCCCTTTGAATCGCGCAGAGGGTCAAGACAAGGTGATGGACTTTCCTGTTTGCTGATTAATATCGCCCTTAGGATGTGATTCGGAGGGCGGCCATCAACACGAGAGGCACGAGCTTCTGGGCTTCGTGGATAACTTTGACATCATAACACGTAACTTTGCGACGGCGGAGGAAACTAACGCCCAACTGAAAGCCGAAGCCAGTCAAATTGGAATGCGAATAAATGCGTCGAAAATGAAATACACTCGGGCGAGAAGCTTTGAGGAGAACAACATTAGCCTCCCAACTCAAGTATCTGTAGACGGCAATGAGCTTGATGTGACGCATCCAGGTTAAAAATCATGCCTACTTTTTACTCCGGAAGACACTTCGTTCGAGTCGAGTGCGACGACGCACGAAGTTGACGCTGTACAAAACCCTAATAAGACCGGTGGTCCTCTACGGAATTGAAACAACAACGCTTCTCGCGGAAGACCTTAAATCTCTTGGAATTTTCGGAAGAAAGATGCTGTGGACTATCTACGATGGAGTACAGGCGGACGTCGGCGCATGAACCAAGCGCTGCACGCGCTGCTTGAAGAGCACCCCATTACACGCACACCTGGTGAAATGCAATAGATTGCGGTGGACCGGTCACGTCGTAAGGATGCCGGACGACGACCCTGTGAAATCACTTCTCTTCAGCAACCCTGCCGGCACTAGAAATGAGAGGCGCAGCGTGCACGATGGCTCGACCAGATCAAACAAGACGACTGGGGAACTGGTGAACCGCAGCCCAAAACCGAGCAACATGGCGACTACTTCTTGATACAGCACGAGCCACCACGGCTCTCGTCTAATTGGTAAGGTAAGGTGCGAGTTTTTCAAAGTAAAGTACATGAGCTCGAAACGAAATATCAGGAAGACTTGGACACGACTGTCACGGATGTGGCTCCAAATGTGGGAAATTGTTCATTAGGTTGCTAGGCCAGAATCCTGACTTAAATGTTGAAAAAAAAACACGCGCTCCGCCCCCTTTTTCTGAAAGGGCACCCTCCATGCTGAGAAAATGCGCATTTTTAGTCAATAACTTTGATTTTGTTCCAATTATATCTCTGGAGCTGTTATGTTTAGAACTGGATTATTATATGATTTTTGAAAATGAAAATATAGTCAGAGAATCTTGAAAAAATATCAGTTTTGACCAGAAGTGTTGCCAGATAGGCTTTTGATTTGTTTTAAAAGTAAATTATCAGTTTTCGGTAAAAGAGGCTAGTTTTATTTGAAATTTGCTACTGTCACTGTGTTCTACGGAAAATTTCACTTGAAATACAATGGATTAAAGTAAGTCAGTATCGAGATATGTGCAACATTTTTACGCAAACAGGTTTAAATTTTTAAATTTTCAACAAACAATCATACATACAGGTTTTATTACGAGGGTTGCTTTATTCAATAACTCAAACACGGTACTAGATATAAATCCCATTTCAATCACATTTTCCGTTTAAGGAGAAAGTAATCATATACCTAACAGTTTACAAAAAAAAATCACAATTCACAATAAGTTGGTGAACAAGACTTACTTAAAAACAAATAATCATTTCCGACTTACACTTTAGGCTTAATACACGCACGAACATTCTCTTTCCCGGAGTAAATATTATCTGTACTGTTAGAGCGCGCCTATGTAAATGAACGTTTTTTCAATTGCGCATCAATTTCCACACACACACACACACACACTGTCGGAAGTTTCAATTTTCTCCCCTATGGCTCGAACAATAGCATCGAATTGTTTTCTAATCTTAACCAACCTTTTACAGTCAGTCAGTGGTCAGCTCCCGTCTGGAGGATCAATTTTCGTCCTGCATACGTGAAGACTTTATCATTCTCCCAGGTTGTGTGCACGGTAGCTTTATTTCGGTGCGATTCTACTCGTGTGCTGCTGCTGCTGCTGCTGGATATGTGTAGTTATTTTGCGGGTGGCAAATATTTCTTACTGAATTGCGACTCGTTCTCCCCCATCCACCAGAATGAGGAGAATACGAGTATTGTGGTACAAAATCCAAACACAGAGGAAGGAAAACGGGTGCATCCCACAAAAGAATCTTTTCAGCTCGGCATTTTGATTGCACTCTATTGAAGCATAGTGTGCTGTACTCAATCTTCCTCCTAGGGTGGCTCGGTTGGGAAACAGATGAAGCCTCCACCCAATCCGCTCCAATCAGCTCTAAGGCAAACGAAGCCCTGGAAGAGAAACGATTCTAAAAAGTTCATTGTGAACCATTTCCCGGGTGCATCAGCTGCTGCTGCTCTGGGCTGCCGTCTGTTTCCAGAAATGACTTTTACATTGCATCACATATTATGCAGCCTTTTGCTGCTTCCCGAGTCAATACTGCTTTTTCCCCGATTCTGCTCGTCCCGTGCCGAGCGTGACTGAAGGCGAATGTGCCAGAATACGTCAGCCAAAGGAGACAGCAAATTCCGATAATGGAATAATGTATAAAATTTTTGCAGGAATTCGGGAGCACCTAGCGTATTTTCAAACCATCACTTAATGCAGCCGTGCCGCATTCTTTTGAAGGACCTTTCGCGTTCCCGACTGCCAGTTCGATTCGACGCCTTTCTACCAAGCGTCGCCGTCGTCGTTGTCGTCATCATCATCGTCCTCGTCGTATCGTCGCTGTTTCTACCGTTCTGCAGGAGTCACTTTCCGTGATTGGTTCTCGAGTCAGTATTCAAGTGCTTTCAAAATATATACCTATATACTAGTGCACCAAGCAAGCCGGTACGGTGAAGAATAACTATACGAAAACGAGCTGAATTTTATCCTTCAAACACACAATTTTTATTATTATGTTAATCAACGTCAAACTCATTTATAATGCAAAGTATTTCCTCTTGCGTTTTCCTTCTACGGGTGAAGGATTTCCGTAACCGCCGCGATGCACGAAAAAAAAGGAAAGCAAACTGAAGATGAACGACCGAACAGAAGAACGCTGACGTTCTCTGGAAGGTTTTCGGCGGTCAAACCGCACCAAGCAGCAAGACGGCAGGTCCTTGCTCGGTCTGCTACCAACTATAAACCAGGCTTTCCCATCAAATATGCAAGCGACGTTTTTGTTCTGAATGCCAAGAAAATTCCGACCTCGCTGTTTACGTTGCAAGAATGCGTTCTTGCGGTTTTTCGACTCTTGTCCACAAAAGGCAGACAGCATCTTTCCGCCTGGATCGTTTCGTCCTGGTATCCCTAAACCAACCGCAGACAGGATGGAACTTGCTTTAACCTTTGAATCAAACTTCGGACACGTTTTCATTAAAGCAAACAGGAAACCGAAGACGGGCCCGCTTTCATTGTTGGGTAAAATTCCATTTCAATTGGACATCAATAAGAATGCAGTTTTTGCTCACACTCCAATCCAATTCATTCCATTGAGGCTCAAGCATAACAGAAGTGGTCTAATGACTCTCGCCCTGTTCGAACGAATGCGGGAGGCTCGTCTGAACCGAGGATCATCCCGAATAAAACCCTTCAGAGCCGGTTACCCAGCCACAGTCTGCCTCGAGAGCATAAGTGCGCCACTGTGTACTTTGTATGCAAGCATGCATGAGTGCGAGCGTATGCAATCGGACAGCATAGACTGCGGTAGGAAATTTCTGTGGCTGGGTATCTAATCTTCTTTACGTCCGCGATTTTTCTACGGTCAGTCTGATTCGCCGGCTGCGCCGTATTTGACCGCTAACTTCGCTCTCTTATTGCTTTCTCTTCCAATAAAATTCTGCCAGCGTAAGACATTCTACATAGTTTGGCAGCAGTGTGTGGGTTGGGTTGTGTGGTGCTGGGGAACGAGAATAATAACAGCAGCGGCCGTTCAGTTTTTCCGTGGGTAGTCTGCCGATGGTTCTTCCAGCGGGAAAGGGATTGCTGCTAGGGTTGTTGGGGTAGGGCCCAGACACTGCTGCACGAAGCACTAGTGAAAGAAATTTACATTGCATTAAGAAAATGAATTGAAGCGAATTAAATATTTAAATAAAATTAAGCGAGCTGACGGAGGCAATGCGCTTGCTGGAAATCAGCTCCGACGGAGGGACTCTCCAATCAAGACAAGTTCGGATTACAATGATAATTCCTGTGGACATCACGGGTTGGACAATTCTGGTATGGGTGACTAATTCTTGCTTTTTTTTTTCTTTTCCATTTCAGGTAAAGACGAACACATCACCTACAGTTTGTGAACTATAACAGACGGTAGATGCAACACGAGTAGCAATTCACTTGGGGGGGAGGGGGGTGGATTTTACTCTGGAAGGTCGAAAAGTAATGAATTTTGGTAATTTTTTTCCGGATGTTTAGAGTAAACTGTTCGGGTATTTTGGCTATGCATTCAGGTATATTTGAAGATGTTGCTCGTGGTGGATGCAAATTTAGTGAGTATACTCTGTTGGCAGCGTAGCGTAGCTGAACGTAGCTGCTCCCTCTAAATCAGTTTCTAACTGGTGGTAAGTTTTTCTCAGCATCTACTGAACCGATTTGGCTGAAATTTTGTTTTACAACTTTGGCTGAAAAAATGTGTTATCCAACTTACATAGCCGTCATTGAAAATTCCCAAAAATGCTAAAATGGCAACCGTTTTGGTAATTTTTTTCATGAAAAATCACTATTTAAAAATTCAAAAAAAAATTAACAAATCAGATATCAAAAAACGGCTATGTAACAAGTTTAATAATTCATTTTTACACGCTAAAAAAAAATTTCCGCCAAATCGGCTCAGTAGATGCTGAGAAAAACTTACCACCAGTTAAAAAACATGATTTAAAGATAAAGGCTGCCAACAGCGTAATACTTACTGTATTTGCATACAGAACAAGCAGAATACATCTTCAAATATACCTTATTCAATAGCCAAATTACCCAAACACTTCACCCTACTCCAAACATCCTAAAATAAAATCACAAAAATGCATCAATTGTCAACCTTCCAGAGTAGGGTCCCCCCTCAAGCAAACGCTGCAGTGTAATGCAGTCAACAATCGATTTGATGACCAAGTACATTTGAAAATCATCGGCATAAAAAGTCAGCAGCCAGAAGGCAACAGAAATGTGACGTCGTTGATGAAAAAGGAGATTAAAAATGGTCTTAATGTGCTTCCCTGCGGGACACCTGACTTATTGCAAAACCATTCTGACTGCGATGCTCCAAGTTTTACCGCCATCCGTCTCTCACAAAAATATGTACAAAACCATGCAACAAGTCTATCCGAAGCACCTAAACGTCTCAGCTTCTTCAATAAAATATAATGGTCGACACGATCAAATGCTACCTTCAGGTCAGTTTACACCGCAACAATTTAAAGGCTGTTGATCTAATGTGCGCAAGCAATCTGACAAAAATCCCCGCAAGCTAGTAGATACCGATCTAAACTCTGAGACCTTCGAGCATGCCCACAGAGGAGTCAGATGGATGGATTCAGCTGTAGATGGTATCCCCAAGGACGTCATTGACTTCAGCCCATTCACGGTAACTGACCGCCAAGTGGAAGCTGCAATCGACAAAATGAATTCCTCTTTCGCTCCTGGGCCTGATGGCATTCCTTCTTGCGTCCTGACGATGTGTTTTCCCGACCAGTTCGAAAATATCGACCATGCTTCCGGTGCACAAAAAAGGTGACAAACGCAACGTGCAAAATTACAGAGGAATAACCTCTCTTTGCGCTTGTTCAAAAGTATTTGAAATCGTTATTCAGTGTTGAGAAGTCACCATTTGTGATTGGACACACATACTCATTATTCACTAATATTTATCATAGATACTTAAGCTACTAACAAATCCCCCCCTTAAAAAAAAAATTAATTAAAAAAAAAATAATAAATAAAAAAAAACAAACAAAAAATTAACAAATAAAAAAAATAACAAAAAAAAATATTTGAAATCGTTTTTTATGATTATGAAACTCTGACAAGGGTTAACCAGGTCCTAGATTTGGGTTTTACGTTGGATTCAGCCCTGTCCTTCAGGCCACACTATAATGAGATCATAGCAAAGGCGAACCGACAACTCGGTTTTATTTTTAAGGTAGCCTCGGATTTTCATGATCCACTGTGTCTCCGATCATTATCCTACTCTCTGGTGCGATCTGTTCTTGAAACAAACTCCGTAGTGTGGTGTCCATTCAACGCAAACTGGATTGCAAGAATTGAATCCGTGCAAAGGAAATTTGTACGGTACGCTTTACGTTTTTTTTCGTGGCAAGACCCGCAGCAGCTACCGGCGTACTCGGATTGCTGCCAGCTTTGGGCATAGAAACACTGCAGCAAAGACGTTTCGATACACAGGCTGTGTTTGTCTTCAAAATTTTAACCGGTGAAATCGACGCCCCGAAAATTCTGCAGCAGTTAAATCTGTATGCTTCGGAAAGGTCTTCAAGGCGGAGAAACTTTCTATCGCTACCACATCGCACTGCATCATATGGGCAACACGAGCCCATTCATTTCATGTCACCTAGCTTCAACGTCGTAGCAGATTCATTCGATTTCAACATCTCGGTAACAACATTCAAACAAATTTTTCGTAGGCGACAAGTTAAATTGTTTTTAAAGCGTGTTTCAATTGTTTTTAAAGTGTCTCTTATCGTTTGTAAATATTAATTAGCATTTAGTTAGTAATCTATATGATCATTAAGACCACCAATGTGTCAGATGATATAACAACAATAAATAACAAATACCACTGTAGTTTTTTACGTTTTGTTTGTCTCCTCCTTTAGAAGCCAAGAAACATGTAAAATGTCATCCAAAGGCTTGGAAGAGACCTCCACTTTAGGTTTCCAATGAACAGAGAGGTAGGAGGAGCTTTCAGAGACTCGCAGTAACTTCTCAACAAAGCCACAGGAATTCCGTCCGGGCTCAGAGCGAATGATTGCCTTATCTCTGTAACTATCAATTCGATATCATTTTCATCAACTACGCATCAAATCTGTCGACAGGAACGTCCTCGAAAGCAGATGCAATGCCTTCAGCAGTCGTCGTTTTGCAGCAGAACACACCATCAAAATGCTTTTTGAACAAAAAACATTTGCTACTAATCGTTGTTTCTTCTTCGTCATGCAAAAATACAGTCGCCGGAAGACCATATTCGTTCCGTTATGATTTTGCATAGTTCCGAAAGCTCTTTGGATTAGTCCGGAGATTTCGTTCCACACGTTTGAGGTAGCGTTTGTACAGTGTCTTATCCAAATTTCTATATAGACAACTGGCCAGAGTGAATCGTTAATGGTTAGGTTCACAACGGCTGTTCCGATACGTTCCGCAAGGCAGCAACTTCGGACCACTACTATTCCCTTAAATCATGTCCTCAGTTTTGCTAAGCTAAACCTTTCAGGAATTGCCAATAGGACTCGTTCTCTTTTGAGTAACAGAGAGCTTCGCGTGAAGGTCTGATCGACAGTATCTGATAGTTTTATCCCGTACTCTGGCGTGCCTCAAGGGAACAATTTGGGCCCACTGCTGTTAGAACTATTTTTCAATGATGCGACGATACTTTTCGCGAATGTAAGATGCTCTTACATGATTTGGAAATTCACTTTGTCATACGAAATGAAACCGATTGCATGGAACTCCGACAGCAACTCCATACCTCCGTTCACTGGTGCAAAGGTTTTGGACTAATTTTAGGAATATTACATTACGACCACGATGTCAGATGGTATTAATAAATAAATGTTAAAATATAAAGTGCAACAAAGCTCTCTTTATTTGTCATTAGATGGCTGAAGCAGTAAGTGCTGGTCGATTATAACCTATCTAAAACGTTATGAACCTAGTCAAGACATACAGTAAATCAACCGCTTTGAAACGCTAGTGATTTTATTATAATGTTATGTAAAAATGTCTGATTTTGTGCCAAATAACCGTCACTTGCAGGACTTGTTACTTTTCTATTTCATTCAAAGAAAGCATCGACTGAAGCGCTTACACAGATGATGTTCACTACTATCCGCGTGAAGTAAAACCAAAGACCTTCTAAGACGCTGCCAATCCTTGCCAAACGCAGGAACAGCTTGGTTCAGTATTAGGAGTAACCTGCTAATTTCCCAGTGAATGTTTCCTTTGTGAATGATTCAAAAAGCAAAGCGAAACTCAACAGGCCAAGAGACGTTCTTTCGCCTGTGTACAACTGCTCCAGCGGAAAAGTGGAATTGTTTTCATCATCGCATCAGGATGAGTGATAGACAATAGATTGATCACAGCAACTCGAAGGAAAGAAAATTATGGGGACTGCCGATCATGCTTCTACGTTGTCAGCACGCTACGAAGGTTATGCTGTGTAATTATTGAGACCAGGTCGGTGTTATTTATAAAGAGCTGTTAAAACCGAATGAAACCATCACTGGAAAACGGCATCGACTTCAATTGATTAAACCAAGCACTGTGAGTAAAAGGCCACAATACGAGCAAAGTCACGAAAAAGTTATTCTACTGCATGACAAAGCTCGGCCTCATAATGCTAAAATCATTGAAATTTAGTTAGAAATGCTCCAATGGGAAGTTCTATCTTACCCGCCATCCGATGCTTGCTTGTTCCGTTCGATGGCACATGGTCTGGCTGATCAGCCAGAGTTCTACTCATATGAAGACACCGAAAACTGGCTTGGATAGCCTCAAAAGACGAACACATTTATCGTAACGGTATTTAAGCTCTGCCAGAACAATGGGAAAAAGTTGATGGACAATACTTTGAAGTTACGTATGAATGTAACTATTTTTCTCAAAATGAAGTTGCATTACTAGGAAAAAGCGAGAACTTAGTTAACCACACTTTCGTTTTTTTCACTATTTCTGACAACTATTTAATATACAGTAAGGTCGTTTATTACGCATTTTTTCACGCGGGTTGCTTTCCTTTATTACTCAAAAACGGTAAAAGATATCGACCTCATTTCAATCACGTTTCCCGTTTTAGGCCGCGAGTGATCATTTATCAGTTTTCAAATAAAATTCACAATTTTTGGTGTAAATACAGGTCGGACTCAATTATATACACGCAAAACTTTTCCTTATTACCTTAGAAGCAATAGCGGAAAATTGCCTTTAAGGTAACAAACCTATTACTAAAAAGGCAATAAAATTCTTCCCCAGTAAAGTAACAACACATACTGTCATATATTTAGCACGTGTTACGGGAGTACGACCATCTAATAATGGTCGTGCAACCACATGCAAGATTTTTTCTGTCATAAACTGTTCCCTTTCCATCTCAAGTTAAAAAAAAAAATCACACACCGTCGCATATGTTGCACATGTTACAAGTTTCTTCAATCTCCAATTCATCCGGTGAGCGTGTATTAGTTCGCTCGTTGTATGCATACGGAGTAGAGGAAGAATATGACAAGAGCTGCCAAGCAGCATTTTCCCCGTCATAGAGTATGCAAACGTTGATGATTTCAAAGACTTGAAATGCGTCTTTAAATGACATCACGATCTGTAAACTGCGTTAGATAAAAACAAAAACATTCGCTTTCTTGCAAGCTATTCAAAACAAATACTCATTGGTTCATGGAAACTCATTTGCACCTGTTTGAAAATACAAAACTCGTGCCCATCCAGAACAATATTCGCAACTTCGGCAACTCTGTTCAGACAGTATAACATATTTTCATTTCATGTAAACACTGGGGGACGAAACGAAAGTGTTTCTAATTAGACATTTGAGGTTGACGGGTGAGATTCTCATTATGTGGGGATGAAGGGAAGCAAAAATGAATCTGATCGCTGCATCAATACAAATGCAGCGAGTGAAGTCTTGCTAACACATGCATTGCGGTGCTTGGCTGTATGTTCTCCTGCAGAAACACATACAAGCGTGTGCCCGTCATAATTTTTGTTACTTTTCGGTTATTACTATTTGTGTATAATGCGCAGTCATAAGACACAATAAGTAATAAAAAATTGCCCTAAAGTAATAAAATGTTCCCCGTTTGCGTTGGGTGTAGAGACTCCTTTATATATTGTCTCGATTATATATGATTTGATTATATATAGTTTTAGACTCGATTGTATATAGAAACAAAAAAAAATTTCTTGAATTCCAAATATGATTTATCTAGAGCTAATGTATCGTAAGAGAATGTCTACAAAATACGTAACGCTTGATGAGAAGGGGAAAAATAGAAAAAAAATTGAAATTTAAAAATAGTTTAAAAAAATTTAGAAATAAAAAAAATAAAAATACTTAAATAAAAATACCTGAATAAAAATAATTTCAAAAATAAAAAAAATTAAAAAAAAATTAAAAAATTTTAATTTTTAAAAATTTGAGAAATTAAATACAAACAAGTTGAAAAATTTACATATACTTTTATATATATTTTTTTCAATTATTTTTCTTTACATTTGACTGCAACTACATCAGGAATAACTACAAGATATGTAATTTTTTTCTTTTGAAAGAAATGTGATTTCTGACTTTTATTTATTCGAAAACAACAAATTATTTATGAAAAATAAATATAAAACATTTTTTTCTCTGATTCGATTATATATAAATTCGATTATATAGAGTGAAAAAAAATCGGAGACTATATATAATCGATTCCGACCTGTACTGATAATTCAAAGTATTGTATTTTGGTCTCTGGATTGGCCCCTATCATATACAAACGAGATTTAACCGTTTTGGAACGGTTTTCTTTGTTATATTTGCAACTCAAAAAAGTCGTTTTTTACGCGGGCCCATACAAAATTGGAACGCATCCCCCGCGTAAAAAACGACCTTAGTATAAATACTGAATTCGAAAGACCTTGTACACTTCTTGGCCTGATTTCAGCGAGACTTGGGCTGAATCACAAAAACCAACATATATTTGAAATAGATAATATCACATGCAAAATTGACGCACCATTTCATGCTTCTCAAAAACCTCTACACTTATCGGTGCTTTATGATCACGACTTGTATGCTATACCCGTTATAAAGTTAATTATAGGCAAATGAATTTGGGGATTACAACTTTGAATGGATTCCTACAAAACACGAAACCTCACGTACACCCCTCCCCTGTTTTGTGAAAATACTTTCCGCCAGAGACAGTTTATAACTTTATATTCCGTGAGCAATTTCGCTAGATTTACACATTTTGCATCTTACCACTTCACAAAGCCATTCGTTTGGTTTACGACACCCGAGTTGCTGCTGAAATCCGGCGCTGAGACTATTTTTCTCCGGTACAAGCATAGCAGGAAAAAAAAAACTTTCCACACAAACCCTTAACTTATACTTCCTCCTCCGCGCCCGTTGCCATCGGTGTCGCGTCGTTCCTCTGGAAACGGTCGTTTATGTGCGAGAGTACGAAACCGTATATCCGAATGGCACGCCTAATTACTTGTTTGAGCTCGAGCACATTGCACGCGATCCCGGGGCGTAGGAAATCTTACGCATCGCGTCGCGTGTGGACTGCGTGAGTACGACACACGGTGGAATAGGAAAAACGAAAGCCGCCGGAATGGCAACGGCGCGGCGGCGTGTGCGACAGGAATGACTATTAGCACATTAAATCCAGCCAACCTGTCGGCAGATTCTGTTATGGCGACGTCGTTTGCCATCAGGTTAATAGCCGCACGCAAGCTGTCAAGAGGCTGGCCTGTGGAGAAGAAGGGGGGGGGATAAAGAACAGGAAAGTCATATTGTTAGAAGTCAATCAACGAATTCGGTTTGCCTTGTACAGATCGCATTCCGTCGCCTTATGCCACCGGCTGAGTGGTGTTAATTAAGGTGAATCAGACTAATTTCTATTCATTTAAGTGATTCTGCTACTTTGGGTACTCCTGCAAAGAGGAGCGAGAAAGGGTTTCCTAAGCTCTTTTGGCCGAAGTTGCGTAAAATAAAGCAATGAAAGGGAAGAAATGGTAATGAAAATAAAAGGATGTGCTTTTTGGTTGCTCTTGCAGACATCGATTAATGGAATGAATTTATTGTGTGAATAAGCTCGAAAGTTTCATTCATTAGTACAGTTATATTTATTTCAGAGGTAATGAATGGATGAAAAAAAACAATGAATGGATTTAAGAAAAGTTATTCGAATGGCCTTCAAGTTTAAATGAACCTCTCCTATGTTTTTTAGGTTTTATCAATTAAATACTTCATCGAATACCTGTAAGCATAAAGTTAACGGCTTTGATGTAATTGAATACAAACACTTCCTACATTTGGCATATTTTAATCACACAAACAAGAAGGTTGCTTTTTCCTGCGAAGAAAAGTTACAAGCCTATATTAAACTTCTCGAGAATCTTTCGCGGCCCCCGTGGCTAGGTGGTAAGGGGACAATAAGGAATTCATTCGCCATTAAAAATTCATAACAGGTCGAATTTGGCACACCCTCTCACTTCCGGTGCTGGTGCGCGGAATGGCAACCTACCTGCACCGGAGAGTGGCTCGCGCGTGTGAATGAACCTATTCGATTATACAGAGACACAGACGGGTGCCAACCGCGAACAGAAGTTCCTTCGCCAAACGCCAAGGCGGGCATCAGCGTGGCTGCGATGATATTGAATTATTCATCTCACTGCCGTTGCGTCGTCAGCACTGCTAGGCAGTGGTGGCCCGAATTTGGTAGAAGGTAAGAGGGGCGTGTTCCAAAACGAGCAAAGGAGGTATTAGCTTCCCAATTCCGCGTCTCGTGCTTTGGTGGTTGACTTTCGTGTGCCCAAGGAGCGCGACCCGTAAAATATGAAGAAGAAGGACAAATTCGATTTGAGAAAATTCGCAAGAAGCTTTTTCTTTTGTCGAGACGGTGGAAAATTCGATGATGTTGGCGTGTTCATAGTATGAAAATTTACTCGTAGTTTTGCCTGTCACGATCTGCCTTCGCAGAAGCCGCATTTTTTTATTTCTTGCTAGTAAAGTGGCAACAATGTGATTTCGAGCAAAAGAAGGCCAAGTTTGCCTTTTTGATGAATAACTTAGAATCTCTGACCTAAATTTTTTATCCATTGATGAGGCGAGAAATATCACAGTGGCAGTTTATTACCCGTTCAGACTTCAGCATAGTATTTTTCAACAACAACATTTTTACCTAGTTTCTCTTGCAAGCAAAAAACTAAAAAAATCAATGAAACATCCATCTCTACTAAAAATACTTTGAGCATCAATGAGTTCAAATCAGCTAATGCATAAAAAGTGATTCTCTGATGCACAAACAATCTCTAATCACACCTTCCAGAACATCCAGGTCAGGCTAATCTATTAATCAATCCGTCAAAAAGTTGTGCATTAGGAAAAGCTATCTCACTGGGATATGATTATTATTAGCCAGACCACGCGTCATTTCGTGCGCTCAATTTTATTGAACAGTTGAGTGCATTTTGATTAGCATTGAAAGCTTCCAACTAGAGGTTGAGTCGAGTGCTTGATTGCTCTGTGTAGATTCCATTCTCGGTCGAATCGGCAATTTATTTTTGGCAGACTAATAAGTGTGGAACCACATCAACTACGCATCACTTTAGCGCCCGTTGGAAGTAATTTTCCCCCAAGAGGGTTTAAACCGCTTTGAGGGTAAAATAATCATAATTTGGCATCGAGTTATATGAAAATTATATTTTGTTGATAATTTTCAATTGTTTTAATCAAGAAAGATTGTAAAGGGGACATAATTCAAATTATAAATATATATGATTTTTTTGGGCTTGCGAAAAACAAGACGCAAGTGAATTGCAAAAATGATGACTTTATAGGGGAACTGCTCCATTATTCATCTCAGCCCAGATATTCATCTCATACAACATGAAAAACACAATTGAAAACAGGAAAAAAACACATATTTTCTTCTCAAACCAATCTGCTAATTCATGAAAGCTGACCACTTTTTTTATCACTAAATAAAATCACTCACTACACTAAGAATGCTTTAATCTTTGAAATGGTCACCTCAAATTTCCTAAAACAAGCTTGAGTTAGCAGAAATATATGAGATGAATTTCTACAATTCCTCAATTTCAACTGTATGTATTTTCATCTGTTTGCACTGCGTTGAAGAAAATCAAAAGTGGCCAAATCAGTTTCTGTTAATACGAAACAATCACACTGAAAATGAATTATTATTCCGACATAGTTGACACAAATGTACAGCACTGTAGTGGTTACCTAGGTAACCAATTTTGCACGTAAACATATGCAGCGGATATCAAGGTAACCTACTACGATGGTTTGCGGCTACGTTCATTCATGAAAGTGTGATTCATTCATGATTAACAGTGTGATGAATATGGGGCATCGTGAGATGAATAATTGAGCAGTGATTCAAGTTTTGAGATGGATATGGAAGCGTTGTGAAAAATGGTTTGTCTTACAAAATTCAGGATAAATTTAGCTTATTTTACTAAATATACAACTCTAAACGATTCCATAAGAGCACATAAGCATATTTAGTTTATTTGTTCAATGATTTCGTGAAAATTTGGTGTTTAATCCGTGCATTCTTCGTGAATATTGGCTTAATGAAATGAATAATGGAGCACCCCCTATACGATTTATTGAGAAAATTTTCAGATAATCATAGTTGAGAAAACATAATATTCCCGCCTTCGAATTTTTTTTCAACCTTAACATAAAATA
Organism: Wyeomyia smithii; assembly: GCF_029784165.1. Taxonomy (NCBI): domain Eukaryota; kingdom Metazoa; phylum Arthropoda; class Insecta; order Diptera; family Culicidae; genus Wyeomyia; species Wyeomyia smithii. Next base: position 87,230,686 of record NC_073695.1, on the reverse strand, counting down.
ATTCCATCCAACATACCAAATTCTGAACTCAAACCTAATCTTAATACCAAATTCAATAACAGTTTCAATTTCAATTCAATTTATAACTTCAGCCACAATCGCACAACTGAAGCTAAAGATTATTTGGGGTTTTTGTCACCGTATAATTTTATTCTCTTTGGATGGTTGATTTTTCTCGGTGAATTATAAACACTGTGTTTATTTCACATAACGTTTCGGCCTTCGGCCTACTTTTATTCAGCCATCGTCAGATATGACAAAATAACATTAATCTACCCCCAGTGCACAATGCACAATGGTCCAGAGAGCTCAGTAGCCGCAAGGTTCCCGAGTCCGCTTTGGTAACCGAGTGGTCGTGGGTTGGAATCTTAGTAGAATCAGGCCATTTGGTTGTCAAAGGACTTTAGCATGGGTTAATTTCGACTTCTCACCACGTATTTTTTATTCAATCTGAATCTTACAGTACCCCTGTGACTCTGCTTCTAACAAAAATAAGTCCCTATTATAATAAAACTGGTGTGAGTAACGTATGGATGTTCTCTCAAGGGAATTGTAATTAGGTGGTATTGTAAGGATGGACAGAGGCTTGGTATAGTGGAGCATTAAGCTTGACAAGGAAAGGTACAACTTACACACAAGCACGGATATGAATAATAAGCGTATCACTTAATTCAATAGTGATACTGCCAATAATATGAAGTGCGGAGTAAAGAAAACACCTGGGCAATATCACAATAGATCTAATCTCTGGTCGCAGTGATGAGTCCACACAGAAAAAAACAATGGTTTAGAAACCAAATTTAGGGGGAAATTTGAGTCTAAAACTCATTAGCAATATTTTAGAGAAAAACGCTCATTGAAAAATTACTAAAAATTAGGGTGACCCAAGTTTTCGATCAAATCAAGTATCTAACTTTTTTATCTTTGTAGATGGAAGAAAAAGTTGTTCTACAAAGTTATAGGCCCGTTAATTTTAAGCGACTTTATATAAAACAGTTTTTCTCTATATTTAAAAACAACCGGTTTCTATTGAAAATAGTTGAAGAGGTTGTTTATTAGACACGACCGCAGAGTTAACGTAGAATACGACAGCCTGTCTCATGTCAATGTATTTCTTGAAATAGGTTTGGGAATACACTCAATTGGGAATAATTAATTTAATAGTCTTTTTTCTCCAGATGACGTTTACCTCTGTAGCCGGCACCGCGGTTTCACTTGCTGCCGTATCCAAAACAAGAATGAAATTGAATTGTTTTGGGGCTGAAGATGCACACGCTCTATAGCAAACCACGCACGCTATAAACATACACACACGCTATACAGCTAGCCACGTACGCTATATAGCAAGCCACGCACTCTAGCCATACGCTATATAGCAAGCCGCGCACGCTAAATAGCAAGCCATACAAGCTATAGACATGCACACGCAATATACGAAATGACCACATGGTCTTTTTTTTCTAACTTATAATTTATTGTTGCCACCAAGTCACGAATGAAGCTTTTGCATTTTAGAAATATAGAATATACTGAAAGTTTAATAATAAAAATGTAAAAATCAAAGTGAATTTTTGGCACTTCACAAATGAAAAGACCACGTTGTTGTCTGCTGCAGCTACCTGCCGCTAGTAAACTGATTTGCTTGAGGAGAAACAGTCTCTTATATAGCCCAAAGAGTGCATACCCGGCTAACTAGGTACTTCATTCTGTCGTCCTTTTTAGGGAAAGGCAGCAAGCGACCAGTCAAAAGTCGACATTTGCGTTTCGACAATGTTCAACAATTTTCAATATTTCAATAGTTTGAACAATCAGGTTACAATTTTTTGCATTTGGACGGGTGCTTAAATGAATTTCCAATCGATTACTGTAAAAATGACAGCAATCAGTAGGAAACTGGCTGAGTTCAAAACGTTTTTGAATTGGACAATTTTTATGACGCTCTCGATGTTTTCGGTTTTGAAATTGGATCCCTGTATTGTAATTGGGTCCCTGTAATTGTTGCCGTAAGACGTATTCTACGTCAAAACACATAAGGCGCTCTAACTTTTTCTTTCAGTTTTCACCTTGAAGCTGTCTTTGAACGACTTTAGGGTTTTCCAAGAGAAACAATTTGCAATGCTGATTTCGTAAATATTTCAATACTACTCAAAATTATTAATTTTGTCATTCTTTTTGGGGCAAACATATAAAATATCTTTTGGTCTTAATTTATAAATGGAGAAATTTTTAGTAATATGTTATTTTTTAAATTTGAGTAAATTCAATTTAAAAACATGACAAAAATTTCAATAATTTTACATATGATGAATAGAAAAGCACACAGATTTAATGTTTATGTTTTTTTTTTTTTGGAAAACTAGAAGTAATCACCTTCAATAGTTCCAAAAAGATCAAAAATCGATCGACGGTTTCAAACGTTATGAATTTTTGGAAATAAAATACATCGAATAAAGCCGTTTTTTATGGTCACCCTATTGCGGAATTGGTCACGCAAAATCAACTTGGTTCCAGGATGTTGGAAAAATTGTTATTATTGCGCACTAAAAAATAAGCTTCTACGGTCGTTTAAATGGGTCAATCAAGTATGTAGACACATCAATGTGACGTATGGGTCGTACCCCAAATTTCACCATCATTGAAGTTTTGATTTTAAGCTAAAATTAGTATTGAAATCTCATGTTAACTTTAACTAATTCGATAGGGGCGAAATGGTCACCTTTAGGTGGGGTGAAATGGGCACACCTTGTCACATAAACTTACCTGAAATTCATCCCAGTAGACTTGTGAGTTTGTCTGTTTCCATAGTCAGTGTTTGTTTAGAGTGATGGTGCGAACATATATTAGAAAATCTTTGAGACCGAATCGGTCAGAAAAAAGGACTGCAGGCAGAATTGGCCACCATAAGGCGCGGCGGGACATTCACGAAACAAACCGCCAAGTATCACGGCATCTCGCGACAAACGTTGGCCCATTAGTTGTACTTCTATACAGTTTCAAGATATGTTCTATAAGAGTGCTCATTATACCCCGTGGGTGCTCATTATGCCCCAGTGGGGTGCTCATTGTGCCCCACACGTCGACTGATTGCTAGTTTTTGACACATGAATCTAATTTGTGTTTTTAATCACTATACGAGAAACTTTTCAATTTGTGAATAGTGTACCTTTAATTATAGATAGTTAATTCAAGTTTTGCACTGAAGACAGCTCAAAATTTTTGTCGTTTTCCATGCTTAAATCAGCAAAGAAGTTAGGGTGCTCATTATGCCCCTATTCCCCCTATTGGATGATTAAAGCTTGAACTTTTGCGTGTAGGCCAGATTCGGGATTCCACCTCACCTGCTCACCTTTAGGAAGTTAGCGATCGTAGTGAGCTCCCCGTTAGTAACTTTTACCGGTGACCGCTCTGCAGAAGCTGGGGCACCTCTGGTCTTGGCCATTACAATCCTGTAGACGTCACTCCACGAGCTCATATTAGTACTACCTGCACGTAGTCTGCCTGAAAGCTAGTGTCACCACTCGGGTAATGCCACGTGTGTTTGTCCTGTTTTGTCCTGTTTTTTTTTTTCTAATTTGTAATGTTTATTTTTATTTATTTGTAAAAATACACCAGAAATCGTTCAAAATTTTTTTAACAAACCTCCTGTTCTACAACTCATCAATTGCTCAAAAAATTTGAAGTTTATTCTACTACAGCTGCTCTTCTAGACATGGAAAAAGCATTTAACAGGTTTGATTGCGATATTGTCTGTTTTTAATTTTCCATCTTAAAAACCAATGTTCAAAAAATTATCTACAGGATGAGGAATGATTATCCGTGTTTTTTGTTTCAGTGTATAACTAAGATTTGACAGATGTTGAAAAGAGCTTACCTATGCAATTTTTAACCTAGGCTATGTGTAAACAAAACCACGAGATCTCTTTTCAAATAGTGTGCATTAAGTGTAACAATGAAGTCCAGTCCATTACGCAGATAATGCTGATACCAATGAGAAAATTTTTACTGTGTAGCAATTTCATAACCACCAAAATGACCGTCAGCTTCTGCCTGAAGGCTCTCCTAAGCGTATAGCTCGATCACATCATCCAGTTTCGGTGATGGTTTGGACGGGAAATGTGGCTACCGGTAAAACCCCCTTAATATTTATTGAAAAGGGTGTAAAAATCAATCAATTTTTACAGCAAAAGCTTTCAACCGACACAGTGGCACCTTGAGCACGTGTACATTTCGGTAAAACTAAATGGACATTACAACAAGATTGGGCTCCATCGCATGGAGCGAAAAAAACCACTGAAACTCTGTAGCAGACTTTTTCCGATATATTAAACTAAAGATGAATGGCCTTCAAACTCTCCTGATTTAAATCCAATGGACTATTCCGTTTGGTCTTTTCTTGAATCCAGAGCCTGTACTAAACCACACAAATCATTGGATCATTTGAAGGCTTGTCTAACCAAAGCCTGGGATGCCATAGCTGTGAAAGAACTACCGTCCATCGTCGATTATTTCCCTAAACGATTAAAAGCGTGCGTTGAAGTCAAGGGTGGACATTTCGAGTCGAGTACGGGTAATTTTTCCTTACCCTGTAACTGATCGAACTCTTCTGGTTGTCTACCAGAATTCAATTTCTAACAAATTTTCTGTCAGAGCAGGTGTACCTTAAGGCTCAGTCTCGGGTCGGGTCCTGTACAACATATTTACTTCAGATCTTCTTGATTTATCCCAGAATTCGCAAAGTCATTGTTCTGCGATGACAAAAGCATTTTCGTAAAAGGAAAAAGCCTTCGTGTCATTTGCAGTGGATTGCTGTAAACGTTAGATAATTTACCTCTTCTTAACTACAAAAAACGAAAAATTTCTGCATTGTTTCTGAAACTCAATTGATCATTTTTCCTCTTAAGCCTAGAGCTTCTTCTCTCGCGTCCACTTCCACTTTTTGATCACATTTCACTTTTTAGACTGACCGAAGCATTGAGATTCCGCTTAAACGCTCCTTCCGTTCGATGTTCAATGTTTTGTTTAATCCCACGAATCACTGTTAGCTGCACGATTCCGAATTGTTTTCCGATGTCCCGATGAAAAAATTGAGAATTTTACAGGTGTTTGCACAGAAACAAAGCGTGACGTTGCTTTTCGAGTGACGCCATGTTTTCCAATTTTCTGAAACCAGCGATAAAAATACAGTCTCAACAATACACTCTGAATTACTTGTACCCAAATTTTCAAGAGAAAACATTCAATGGGTAATTTTCCAGAGCCTTTTTTTTGGTGCAATTCGATGTGAGACACCTTTTAACCTCACGTTAACAAAAGTTCTGTTAAGGAGCTGCTGATTTGCAAACAAATTTGAAAATCGACAGGTTGGTACTGTACAGGTCTGATCAAGTTGTTGTTTAAAAAGTAAAAAAAAACGCATCGAAAGATTCAGAACAAAGTTCTGAAAATTATTTCCATGTGTCCTCCTCGGCATGTCTCATTGAAAGTTATGTTAAGTAACATTGTAATGAACTTCCGATAGAAATCGTTGAAATCCTCAATTGCTTCAACTCCGTACGGTCAATGAGCTAGTAATTGTGGTAGTTAAAAGATTATTTTCTGTTTTCCTGAACAAAAGGTTTAAATGATTTCGAATATTTTGTTGAAAATACAAGATTGCTTCACTTTCTCTAAACAAAAATTATGAAAGACATGTTACAGTACAGTCACAATAAATAAATAATCTGACATGAATATCAATACTCACATCACGTCGAAGCGCCAAGGGAGTAATTATTGTAATGTTACTCTAAGTAATGACCTGTCCAGATTAGAATGCAACCATCCGACGTCAGTCACATTTTGCAAGTCGGCCCCGCCGGAGTCTCGTGTCCGAAAATGCACACCGAACAAGTCCTAGTTTTAATGTATGGTTTGAAAGTGATAACACAATCACGAACTCGCCACAAATTGCGCCCGTTCCAGGCAGGAGTGCTTCGCAATGGGGATAATAAAAATAACAATAATGCTTGGACTGGAGTACTGGTGCTTGTGACTGTTCCAGATTCGGAGCGGTTCTCACTCACAACGAGTCAGAAATAGCTGAACCATTCCGGGAATAGAAATAGACATTTTACGCGCGCGCATACACACACACACGGATCCTCCAGTCGCCGGAGTCGGGAATCGGACTGGTCCGCTCGTGTTGATCCTCTTTGCCCAATGTACACCTAAGAAAAATGAGACCCTTTATGATGAATAATGGAAGGAAATAAATCAGGTTCCGTTATTGTGATGGGATTTCTCACCTGCACAGTGCCGAATGAAGCTGTCTTCGTCGCTGTCGGTCGCTTGTTTTGGACTGGGTGTTATAATTTGTTGGGCTTATTGAAAAGGAGTTTCGGCTGTGATTCTGTTTGAGTCAAGATCACTCTTTAATTACTTCGGTTGTATGGTAAACGAAACGAGTCATTTCACTATCAAAAGAACTCATTAACCTTGGATGGTTTTTTATTCCCATTTTTTTTTTTTTTAAATGATTAAAGATTAAACAGGACACATTTCGCTCATAACTGTGAAGCGATCATTAACAGCGCTTTTTTTTTGTTCCAAATTCCAATTTTCAACTGCCTTATGTTAAATGCACTCATCCTATAAATCCGAACACAAGCAATCACTTTAGTCGCTCATGCTGCCAGGCGTTGAATTTTTCAGGTGTAAAAATTAAATATGTTGAATAATTGGATATTAACAATGCACCCGAAAACACCCTCCTCATTCAATCGGCATGCTCTGTTCTTGATCGAACAAATTGAATCTAGTGCACCAACAAAAAATCAGCTCCACTCGTGTCGCAGTCTGACTGGCGCCCGTTGCACCCCCTTCGACAAGGGTAAAATCGTCGAAAATGAATAAATGAAATTTGTGTAAACTGAGCAAACAGACAAACACTCATTTGCGCGTAGAATGTGTAATATGGAATCCCATTCTCATTTGCTATCCGTATTCTGCCGCTGTGAAACCAGCAAACCAATCCCACTCCCGGAGTCCGCAGGACTGGATGAGGATTGAACAATTGATTTGTGTTTCCAGTCTCTCCCCCTCTGTGCGGCACTTGAACAGGTAACCGAGAATGCGTGAGTGCGTGCGTGTGTATGTGTGGATGGAGGACCCAACAGTTAAGCAAGGATCCCAATTCGACACACGAAAGTGCAAATTACTGCTTGCATTATTCATTTTAATACGATTTTGCTATGTTTATTGAAACAATTTACATACGCGGTAACAAATGGCGCACCCGGGTGCCTGCTAGTGACACCTAGGTCAAACAGGGAAAATACATACTCCGAGCCGAGCGGAAAACATTGGGTCTTGAGAATCGGATTGGGGTGAATCCAATCGGCCCTTCCAAAGAGAAATTATGTTGATAGTTCCTTTTTCTCTGAATTGGATGATAACAAATTGTAAATTTTTCTGGAGCGGAAAGGTTTGAAACCTTTCGCCAGCGGACACAGCTCGTGAAACTAAAGGAATGCTTGAAACAGCTGTGGTATTCGCGTTAGGTATAGTTGATAAACCTGGTCTCACATAAATTTAAAAAAATTGCGACAGCAGATATTTATATTTCCCCGCTCAAACACCGGCCGGCTGGATGGCGACGACGGCAGCATGAGTAATCTCTGGTACGCGTGCTGTCCTACCGCACTGCGCAAACTGACTCGCAAAGCCTGTACCGACTGCGATATCGGTGCAAACAATGATTACCTAACGAACCCGTTCCTGTAGGAACTTCAGAGTCGAGTCGGTATCTGGCGGACCGCAGTTGTGGGGCGATGTTATTTTTTCAGCGCTTTGCTCTGTCTCACTCCACCCGCTGTTCGACTCGGAAACGGTTTCGCCTTTTATTCAGTTATGGAAATACAGTCATCGGCGGAGCTGCTGCGGTCTCCGTTCTGGGAGTATAACGGAGGGGTAAATTAAAATAACGTATTTGAAATCGAAAGTCAGAGTGATTCAGCCGTGATGTTTTCTTTGCTATCGAACTTGGAATAATATGAATTGGTGATTGCACGCGTTCGCGTTCCCGCGAAACGCAATGACAGGTGTGAGAGAGTATGGTTTGTTGGGCGCTGATACCCACCGGAGTGGATAGTACAGGAATGTACGCATTAAATAATAATTGCTGTTTTTCATATACATATGTACACACGTACGTACGAAGCTTACAGCGACATACGATGTCATCGCATTACGAGCTGGTGCTCATAAATTTGTGTGGTTCATTACAGGGTATCAACAGCCGTTCAATGTAATCAGCAGTCGTTTGATTGCAGTTTAAATTATGAAAATTAATGGCTTTTTATTCCCTTCAATCAAGTTGCAAACAGATTGGGGTGACCGGTGAACGTGCCGAAATCCGATTGCACCGTGAGGTCGCTTAAAATGACGACAAACACAATCGGAAACTGTTGAACTATTCTCGTCCGGACATCGAGCATGTGGCGTGTGATTGATGGCACTAAAATGCAATTAGAAGTCACTGCAAGCTGCATCGACGAATGCATTTTTGATTGGTTCTTCGAACGCAATTTGATTGATTTCGGATTAGGCGTTGATGCGGCTATGAATTTTGAAAAGCAATTGTTTTGGCGGTAATTGCGGTGTTATATAGAGTGTTGTTTGTAACGTACTGCAACAAAGTAAGACAAAAACACGGTGAACATGTGACTGTCACACAAAACTATTTACTAATCTTACACGAACATTTTTTTTTTGCAACTCCGTTCAGTTGGATTCATCTTTCGTTCGTTTTTTGAAAATAAAATGGAGGGAACTAATTGAAATCCTTCGTCTAACTCGTAGATGGCCATCTGACAGCAACATACAGTATAAAAAGGATCAAAAACAATGGGGGAAAAATCGCAAGCCAAGACAATTTCATTCACTGGTGTGGTCACGGTATCGGTTTTTTGGTATGCGTGGGAATACCCTCAATGGCGAGTATTATGTGAACTTACTGAAATGATTGTTAAGGAAATCAAGAACAACAAAAATATAACGAAAAGTGATGAACTATAATCACAAGTACACTGATGCGGCACAGAAAAGTTTTTAGTTTGTAGATTACTCAAAGACCGCATGATCGAAAAAAAAACATACGCAGGCTTCTTGGTCATACCTTACCTTAACAATCAGATAATAACCATGGTAGGTCTTGCTGTGTCAAGAAGTTGTCGCCATGCGGCTCGATTCTGGACTGTGTTTCATCAGTTTCCCAGGCGTTTTTCGATCTGGTCGAGCCATCGTGCACGATGCACCCTTCTATTTTTGGAGTTCTCTCCAAGCAGCGGTTGCAGCTCATGGTTCATGCGCCTTTGCTATTTTCCGTTGTTTGTATGTACTCTACCGTAGATATTCCGCAGCACCTTCCGTTCGAAACACGATTCCACAGAGGACTACCGGTCTGATCAGGGTTTTGTACATTACCAACTTCGTGCGTCGTTGCACTCGATCGAAGTGTCCCCGAAGCGAAAAGTAGGCCGATTTCTCTGGCTCTGTATTTCTTTGTTGATGTTATTGTAGGTGGCCACCATTGACCTCAAATATACAAATTTATTGACCACCTCAAGCACTTTTCGTGGATGGCTATACGACTCCCCTCTTCCCCTCGTCAAATAGCTTTTCCCTCTCCCAAAATTTGGAAATTATCCAATGTAGCACGTTAGCTAGCGTGTGTTTTCTATGCTTAAAGAACTCCATTGGCAGTCCTTCTTTATCGGTAGCTTTGTTGCACTTCAGCTTCTCGATCTCGCATCGAACTGCCTAAATATCGTCGACTGGTTGTCGGTCATCTGTTGCTGGTGCTCCTTGGTCAGTTTCCACTCCATTTCTGCTTGTTGTAATGTCATTTAGGTATCCATCCGAGTGCTGCCTCCATCTATCGAACACCTCGCTCTTATGCGGAGGTTCCTAACCGCGGTGTTGTACATGTTGGCTTACGGCACATAGCCTCTGCGCTCACGTTCTCAGCTCAAGCTTCTCGTGTTCACGATCCTCTCGCTTGCGCTCTTTTCATATCGCTCTGTGTCCATTTGTACTGGGTCTTGTTCTGTACAGTAAAGTCTTTTTTTACGCGTTTTTACGCGGATTGCTTTCCTCCATTACTCAAAAACGGTAAAAGATATCAAACACATCAACACATTAATCACGTTTTTCGTTTAAGGCCACGAGTGATCATATGTCAGTTTTCGAAAAAAATCACAATTTTCGGGGTAAATACTCAAATTTTTAAATATTGCATTCTGGTCTCTAGATTGACCACTATCATATTCAAATGAGCTTCAAAAATTTTACGACGGTTTTCTTCGCTTTATTTGCAACTCAAAAAAGTCGTTTTACGCCGGTTCATTCAAATTTATAACCTTAGTGTATATGTATTCATAGAAAGTTGAAAAACAATCACCTAGCAAAGCTACATAGAGGTGTGAAATATGTTATTATCTACAGGGGCAAGAAAAATTGACTGAGACCGGATAATAATTGTCAGTTTTAACTGGCCATAACTTTACGAAGAATAAACTAATTTTGACGCAATAGGTTTCATTTTACTGGAAAAGCTTGCCAGTTTACAAATATTACTTGTAAACTAAATATCACCAATGGTCACCGGAATTGTTCCGGATTTTTGGTGTGTCAAAATGTAGATTTCTGCAACATATAGAGAACGGGATGCAAGTGGATACCATCTATACAGATCTGAAAGCAGCGTTTGACCGTGTTGAACACAATATTCTGTTGGCTAAAATCGAACGCCTTGGTGCATCACACCATTTTACTAAGTGGTTAAAATTGTACCTCGTAGACCGCACACTGTACATTAAATAAGGCAACACCGAATCAGATAGCTTCGTTAACCTGTCGGGTGTTCCTCAAGGGAGCAACCTTGGACCATTGATTTTCAATTTTTTTTTAAACGATGTCTTTTACGTTATTCCACTTGGCTGTAAAATAATTTATGCTGATGATCTTAAACTGTTTCACATCATTCGATCCATAGCTGACTGCAAAGAATTGCAAAAATATCTTGTTGCATTCCCTGATTGGTGTAACCATAATTTTCTGACAATCAGTGTTTCTGAATGCTCCGTAATTTCTTTCACACGAAAAGTTAAGCCGCTACCTTGGAGCTATAGTATATGTGGAGAAACCTTCGAGAGAGTGTCGGTAATAAATGATCTAGGTGTACTGCTTGCTCACAGCTGTCCTTCAAGCACCACTATTCTCATATCATTGCACAAGCAAACAGAGCGTGAATGTACCCTATCGAAACCTAAGATTGCGAAACTTTCTGCGACTCCCATTCCATCGTACAAAATTTTAAAATATGGTCAAAACTAACCAATCAGCACGATATGTCACGTCTTCAACAATGTATTTTACTTATTTGAATGTTACTTTTAAAAATAAACTTAAGCGATGGTTGTAATTTGTTTGCCTTAGGGTAAAATTGTGTCTTAGCTAGTTAAGTGATTCCATGTGTCAAATTTTTGAATTGATCGATTTAGAGCAATTTTACGCAGAAAAAAAATTTACAACTCAAATTGAATAACAAACTTGTCTTCGGACGAGCCTTAAAACTTAAAAGAACGCCTTGACTTTTGACATAAAAACATTGTCGATGTATTCAACAGGTGAAGAGTTATTACCGGTTCTATTTTGGAAATGGGACCTTTTCAAATATAGACATCTCTCTTCAGGGCGAACATTAAAAATATATTTCAGTTCCATTTAAAAGAACGAATATTGTATTTTATTGTAAAATAATATTGGATACTATCTTTTGAAACAGCATAAAACTCATCTGAAATTGTTAACTTTCCATCAATTTTTCGAAAAAGTTGTGCATGCAAACAGTTTGATGGCTTTATTTTATCAATTTTAAAAATTTCTGTATATATTCTTTGGTAAATTTGTAGATCAGTTCATCTAGGAAATTTTTTCCACAGAACATTTCTATGCGTTTTTTTTGACGTAGAAAATAGTATCTAAAGCGAGTGATTGAGTAAAAGAAATTTTTTTTTTTTTCAATGTAAAACCATTATCGAAATCTTAAACCAGCAGAATGTCGATAACACTGGTCAAAAAAAGTTAAAACTAGAAAAAAAAAAAAGATGAAAGGTTTTACCGGTAGCTATGAATTTTGGTGCCCACAGCCACCGACATTTTTTAGAGACTTAATTGAGTTTTCCCGTAAACATAACGTTGAAGCGACGAATCCGGCGGGTAACTACTATGCGAATTCTCACGTAAGATGACGCATTTTGGAAATGGCTAGGGGCACCAAAATTCACAGGAATGGTTCAAAATTTATAATCTTTCTAGGGCAATCATTTCCAGCTTTAGGGTAGCATTTTTTTCGCTCTTGTCGACAAGTGGTTGAATTTCCTTGAGTGATGTTCGTGGAGTAACCTCATGCATTTATTTTTCAAACTGTTTGCGTGCAAAATTTTTTCGAGAAATAATCAAAATCAACAATTCATTAAAAATTCATTTGAAAATTATTATTATGCTGTTTTAAAAAGTAGTATATTTCCAGTGATTTTTCACAATAAAGCACAATACTTGTTCTTTCAAATGGTGCCAAAAGATATTTTTTATGTTAACCCCAAACAAAGATATCAATATTGGAAAAGGGCCTATTTTCAAAATACAGACGTTAATAACTCTTCGCCTGTACAATCTATCGGCGATGTTTCTACGTCAAAAGTTGCGTCTTTTCTGGCTCTTAAAGTCATCCGAGGACAAGTTTGTTATTTCATTTTAACTGAAAAAACCCATATCAATCCACCTAGCAGTGAGACCCAGCCTTTCTTATTCAAACTTTTTATTTGTTAAGATAGATTCACACGAACACTTCAATTTTTAGAAAAAAATACACCTTGATAATATTTGCTGGATTTTTTTATCATCCTTAATAACAAATTTTTGGTAGACAACACCTGAACTTTATCGAACATTTGAAACATAACATTCAAACACATATGAACATACATTAACACATGCAAATAAAATGAAATAAATATGTTTGAAATATATGACGCGAATTTTTTTTTGATCGTGGTATAATCGGAACATCACTTTACTCATATTGAGGTTGGACTTGATTATATATAGACTCAATAAAATTATTTATAGACTTGATTATCGTATAGTGCCCATTCACCGTGAGAGCTCCATTTACCGCTCACTTTTCACTTGGAAGTTATTTTCTTCCATAACAAAACACACTTCACGAAAAATATTTTCTTCAATTCTTCAGGAAAGTGTTGCTGAAGTATCGGTGAAAATATTTTTTCATTAGTGTTTTTTGCTAAGGAAAAAAATAACTTCCAAGTGGAAAGTGAGCGGTGAATGTACCCCTCACGGTGAATGGGCACTGTACGGTATATATCATTCGATAAAATATCATTTTAGATTCGATTATTTATAGTAGGATTTTTTTCTATTTCAAATATCACTTTCTTTTCACAACTTTTAAACCACGTGTTCAATCATGATAACTCATCAGTCAACCCTTAACTAGCCCGTTCATCTGAACAACAAGTAGAATTAGTATTGTTCAAATCGGTTGTGTAGTTTCTGAGATAATGAAGTTTCGTGATTTTCACATGTTGTTACATTACAGACGAAGTTACATTCCGATTACAGAGAAATTCAATAGGGTGTGATGAGGCAGCTAGACCTTTCATTTGACACAAATTTGTGGAAATCGGTTAAGCCATCTCTGAGAAAATCGAGAGAGATTGAAAATTTGCACATACACACACACACGCACACATACACATACATACAGAAAATGCCCAGCTCGTCGAACTGAGTCGAGTGATATATGCCATTCGGCCCTATGGAGCACTTTTATATTTTTGGCTTTGCCAGTGATTGCTATATCTTTCTAGGCGAAAGGCAAAACATTGATCAACATTTGGGATCAATCCGTAATAGATTTTCCACTGAAACGTGTTTGGTCTTCACGTTGACTTTTTTAATGCATCTCTTGATTTTACTGATCAATTCATTTGGTTGCGTATTTTAGGTAAAAATGGAATTGGAATGTTTGTGCTTTTGTCATAACAGAGCATCATCTGGCCAAAACACAATCCTACCAGCGGTACGGTGTTTTCGAAGATAAGCATCCAAAATTTTCTACAAACATTCATTCTGGTACACTGGACATAAACTATAAATTAGACGAAGAGAACGAAATCCTTTTTTGTCCATCACTTTGGAGGATTTTCTAATACCTTCCTAGTGAATTATTGTTGAGGTTCGAAGGAAATTATACACAGTCGAAATTGGAAGATTATTGCTTTTAAAATGGTGAAGTTAATTCAGCAACAAACAATGCGCTTGCGCAATGCTTTTTGTTTGGAAGCCATTATGAACAGAACTGGGCATACGTAATCGAAACAAAAAAATACTGGCATAAGGAGGAGAAAGAGACTTTACATATACGTACTCTCATTTCTTTCTTAGCTTGTTGTTGCTGAGTAAGATAACCTGAGAGTTCCACAGCCGGAAGGTTACAGAGTCCGCTTTGACAACCGATTCTTTTAAGTTGAATTCTACACTACCCCTGTGGACTCTCCTCCTAACAAAAGTAAGTCCCTATTACAATAAAGCTGGTCTGAGTAACGTATGACAGTTCCCTTCAGAGAATTGTAACTAAGCGATATTGATTGGATGGACAGAGGCTCGGTATAGTAAAGCGATAAGCTTGAAACGGAAGGGTTAAACGTACACAAAAACATGGATACAAATAAAAAGCGTATCACTTACTTCAATAGTGAAACAACCAATAGTATGAAGTGCGGATGGCAGTATCACAATAGATCAAATGTTTCCGGTCGCAGTGATGAACCCACGCAGCGAAAAAAGAGAACTTTAGAAGAATTACAAAATTTTAGCTGTCACTCGCACGCTATGTTTAAAGAAGGTTTTTATTAAAAGTAGGTAAATGTACCTAAAATATTTTTTTCCGTAGGATCATAGTTTTGATCCTCTAGGTTCAAAATTTAAACACCCGAAAATATTTCATCCGTGAAAATTTGTTTTTTCCTTGATTTTCGATTTAACAAAATCGAACATTTGAATTTATGAAAAAATCTAGCAGCAAGATATCTAAAATTTGAAAAGAACATTTTTTCCTCTTAAAATTACTAAATTTACATGTAAAAACATCTCTTCCATGTTAATTCAGCTTAAAATGAGACTTAAAACACTTCATTCAGTTATGTTTATTCTTCATCTTTTCGGCTCAATATTGAAAACCAAGTGTTCCAATAAGCGTAATCGTTATTTCGCAATTCCTGTCAAATGAAATATCAAAAGCTTAATACATTTCAAAAGTAATAACTCTATCGAAGATTCTGTCTCGTAGCTTCAGCGAGATTTTCATGTTTTGATCGATCCTGGAAAAAAATGCGATCCTCTTCTCGTAAAAGGGGGAGGATCATGTTAATTAAGTTGTTATTGTTTCTTTGAGTAGCCCTTACACTCTTGAAATTACCTACATTAAACAGATTTCATAAAAGGTACTTCCACGTCGAGATAATCCTATTTCAGTATTGTAGGGGAATTGGGGCAAAATTGACATGTTGCTGACATTTTACGTGAATCAAATACCTGCCAATCGATTTCTCAATATTTGATTTTTTGCATTCAAATATTAGCGAATTCATTAATGCTCATACTTAATATTATTTTGTTCTGTGCAATATATTAAAACCATGCCAAAACTGCTTTCGTAGAAGCACCGTTTTGAAGTCAGTTTTTGTCCGGTTTGAGATGTTTTTTTTAAAGATGGGTAAGAAAATGCTATTATGTGAACGCATTCTTAGAATTTGGATATTTTGCTAAAAAAAAATAGCGTCGAAAAAACATAAAAAAATTTCGATTTATCAAAAATTCAAAATGGTGCCATTAATGCCCTTTAATGTGAAACAGACCCAAACTCGGGAGTTTTGTTTTTGCATCAAAATACATAAAAAAATCATATATAAAAGCCAAGGCCGAAAGAAAAGTTAAATTTTGTTACACTGTGTAATGGGTCCTACAACAAATGTGTAAATTTTTAGGTGGTACCCTATTTTTGAGCCATTTTTTTCTAGTTTGTAGGAAATTCTTTCGGATTTATTTACTTCTGACGAACAATAAAATTTTCTAGCAACACTGCTGCAGCGTCAGATATTAATTAGTTTGAGGTAAGTTATTTTTCTACAAACATCGTAGCACCTCAGGGTCTTCAGAAAAGTTTTTTTCCAGAAAAAAATCCTGCAAATATCATGTGTCCATACATTTTTAATAGTTAGGTAACTGACCATCTCTGGAAAACAAGTTTTGAAAAAGTTGATTTTCTCGTTTAAAAAATAGGATACCATCGATCGATCTGCAAATTTACACAGTTGTTATAGAACCCATAAAGAACCCGAAAGGTGCTTATTTTTCATCTTCACTGTTTGCATTATTAGTCTTAATTTTCAAAAAAATTCTCAGGCCGCAAAATTGTATTCATTCAGAAAATGTTCTACAATTTTGCTGATCTCGCGCATGAGAAATTATTATGTGGAACATGCCAACTGGTATCCATCAAATTAAAAATACTCGTGCAAGACACTCTATCACTTTTTTTTCTATCGTGGACGTTCAGTCGATTTATCAGTATTTGATAACACACCAAGTGTGACGCTATAATAAATACAATATCGATGCAGCAGTGAATGATTTTTATCGGAACCGTGCTAATCGTTAAGATTAACACACATCAATTATAGGTCAGTTTGCAAAATTGTGTCGATTAGTGTTCTGCGTTTGGCATTATTCTGCTCGATCTTGTGTATATTCATATAGAATGTAATTGAAATATTTTTCTCAGTGTTTTTTTTTTTAATTATTCAACTCAAATTTTGTGATTGTTACAAATTGACTAAAGTCGTTAGTTAGACTGGACAGAGTTTTATGATAATTAGAGGCAATCGTACCCAACCAATCCTAAATATGTCCAAGAAATACTCAAAACCTTACGCGAATCTTTCAAAATCTTGCTCAATTAAGTAAAACTTTCACAACGGTTAATCCGCTGCTGCGAAAAATTCTATAAACATTGTATCGCTTCGTGGCTCTAACAAATGACAATTTCGGACCCAAGTCCTTTGTCTGAAATACTCTTTTATGGGACATACGAGCGACTAACTACGTACAGCGCACACACCGCTGCGGCCGTTATTATCCACTGCACATCAGATAAAATAAAACTGGAGCATCTTGGTTGACTGTGCGCCTCTCTGCCTGCCAGGAGCAGCCGTTCCGTGATGCTACTAGCAACTATCGTGTCTCATCTGCACAAAGGCGGCGAGGATATTGGCTTGCACGACTTTCGTTTTTCATCTTTCCACTACAAAGCAACTCCCGAGTACAGTAACTTCCAGGCAGCTAAACGGAGGGCTTCACTTCACAGGTTTCCTTTTCTTTTCTCGTTTTTTTTTTGCCACTCCAGCGTGTCCCAGACATTCCAACCGGTGATTCAGAATCCGGTCGTTATGCCGGCACATAATCCGGAAATTCAAAGCAGTAATGTTGCAATTTAATATTTTAATATTTGCCTTCTGCGATTCCGGGTAACATCTTTCTGCTGCTACTCAACGTACGGGTAAGCTTTTTCGCGCAACTGTTGTTCAGTTTCCGTTCGCTTTGAGGATTATGCTAGTGTTGGTGAAGAGTAGCTCTATCGACGTTTGAACTGGCTCACGTATCGTGAGATTATTCTATTGTACGGTTCGAATAGAATCATGTTTGTATGTTTTTTTTTGTGTGCCCCAACTAAACAGTCTATTCAACATAGCTTAAAAGCCAAACTAACCATGAAGAAATAATTTCCATTATGATACACAAACACCGTTTCCTTGGAAGCGATCCCCAATCAGCATCAATTCAGTAACAGAATTTGCGTATGCAAATCGCACCATTCTCAAATTATCGGTACGTCACATCATTTAAATAAGCACACCGGCACCTGCCAGGCATACCCCTTCTGGCTAGTAACCGGTACGCCGCTACATTATCCTTTTGAGCCAGACAGACTGACGACGACGCCGACGCTGACTGGCGGTGGCATCCGCCTGGTTTCGCCGGGTTTTCGAAATGGGGGGTGGTAAAACGTTTGAGGGCTCGTTTGCCTGAGTACGTACATCACAAGTCCTTGACGCGTCGAGCATCGGTGAAAATCTCATTATTAATAAAGAGGAAGCAGCACTTGGCACTATCTGCTACAGAAAAGTGGGAATAACAGCAAAGTTGGAAGTTGGCCGGTAGTCAAGCGCGGTGGCGGCGAAATTGTCGACAGCAGCGGCGGCAGTGTTGGCGGTGGCAGATAAGTGCAAAACACTAGAGTAAAGTAAGTGTTCGTCAACAGTAACTGGCAACGAGCAACAGCAACAACAAGAACAAAAACAACTACGGCAGCAACCTCACTGTTGAAGTAAGTTGAAGCGATAAGTGTGGAACCAAAATGAGGAACAGTTGTGAAAAGCGGGAACTGATGGCCGGAGAATGATCCTTTTGGGAAGGATGCGTGAGATGAGGTGGTATAGATGAGCGATACAAACCAGTGCATCGCATAGAAGTGGGCGCTAGACGGGGAACTGGTGCAGCAATGGTCATAGGTTTTTGTTCATCCTGCAGTACAGCGCTGAGTGCAAAAGTGCAACTCATGTATTGTGTGAGCTGGTGCTTGATAGTGAACAAGCAGTTCTCTGGCTGCTCAAATATGGCCGCAAAGAAATCAAAGAGGACGTGTTTCGGACAGGATGATGACGCCGTATTTTCAACTGGTATTTTTTAAAGTAGTACTTTATTGCAAAAAGTTATTTTGTTATGACGATCAGAAACGATGTTTTTCAGATGGATAGCAGGTTATCAGAGGGTTTTAAAACGCTTCACTGATTTTGCAAACGATGTTCCTAAAGGATTGCGTTACTTTCAAACTCGGATCTCGGATCAACAAATCTGTAGTTACACAGCAACACATAACCCAATTATTTATTCACGCGTTGTGCTTGATGTAAATTTGAGCAGAGCTTTTGGGCTCTGGAAAACCAGCTCGTATAAATATGTTTTCTACCGTAGAATCATTTCTATTTTCAGCTACTACTTCTTTTCAGATCGTTTTTGATGACATATGTGGAGTGGTATTGTATAGAATTATATTTTGTTCATCTCGAAACGTCGAGCGTTAGAGCGCTGATAACAATAATCTATATGGTATGAATGAAAAAAAAATTCAGTATGATTTTTCATAGGAAGCGCTCCCTTTTCATATATATTTTCAAATGATACTTACAAGACAATTGATTAGGTTTTTCTTGGGTCATGTGACAATTTAAATGCTGTTTCGGATTTGTATACCGTCGACTCCAGCTGAATTGCGTGGGAAAATAACTTACCTAATCCGAAAAGCTCTTGAAGGTAGGTAAACATTAAACGCAAAGAAGATGGGTTACCCCTAGTTCAATAGTCAGTACTCTCAAGTGCGTATCTTATAAACGAGAAGGCGACTATTTAAAACAGTCAATGTAAAAAACATTGCGACTTTTTGAATTGCTATTTTGTTCAATATATTACTAACAAATCGACAATTTTCTCGTTCAAGAAAGCCGAAATTACGTCCTTTTTTCTGACGAGTTTAGAATTGACACTGTGCATTTAAGTAATTCAAAAGGGGTGAACTGTTCCACAAAAAATGTCCCGGTTTTAATTTTTTTAATTGTCATTTTTGATTTGGCTGAAACTTTGCTTAGACTTTTTTATTCTATTGGTTTAATTTTCTCGAAACCCGACTCATTTTTTAGAAGATGTTTGAAAATCATTTGTCGGGAAGGTAATGACGATAACAAATATTTTTAGAGCCAAAGTGGTTTATTTGATCGGTGTGATGTCTCTTAAAAAGTTGAAGAGGTTGTTTATAAGACACGACCGCAGAGGTAACGTAGAATACGACAGCCTGTCTTATGCCAATGTATTTCTTGGAATAGGTTTGGGAATACACTGAATTGGGGTTAATTCTTCAGATAAACTTCGAGGTTAATTGTGTTTGTCAATGCCATTTATTGACAAGTGAATATTTTTTCAACATGGCAAATTTTTTATTTAGTTTTGAATGATTCACAGTGATAATCAAGTTCTACATTAGCAATTACACTACCTGTCATAAGTTTGGAATCGCTTTACTGAGTATTGCAACACCCAGTTTGAATATTGCAACGCCTCCCGAAAAGTTTAGCATCACCTGGAATAGGCGGATATCTCGTGTTTTTGACAACCTAGAAAGTTGTGGTTTTCAGCAAATTTGTTCCGAAGGTCAAAAACTACTGTATATTGGCCAATTCAGTGTGAAATTTTACCGCTATGTGGTGCTAGTGGGCGCACAATGAGTCGTATTTTGAACTTAATTAATCTCACGATTCCGACCTGCCAGAAAGTTGCGGTGTTCAGCAAACTTGTTCAGAAGGCTAAAGGGTTCTACATGGTAGACAATTTAATACTGAATTACCCCGCTATGCGGCGCTAGGGTGCATGCAGTTTTTCATATTTAGACTTCAACTTATCGCGTGATCATTACTACCCACAAAGTTGCGGTGTTCGGCTTGTGCCACCAGTACTGGTCAAGCATAATACAGTTACAGCTACAGAAATTCGCCCATTTTGAGTGATGCAAAACTTTTCGGGGTGTTGCAATATTCAAACTGGGTGTTGCAATACTCAGTAAAGCGATTCCAAACTTATGACGGGTAGTGTATATATGAAAATTTCAACCGCTATACTGCTAGCCACGCACGCTATATAGCAAGCCACGCACTCTAGCCACACGCTCTATAGACATGCACAGACACGCTAGACATTCACACGCTATATAGAAAACCACGCACGCTATATAGCAAGCCACACGCGCTAAAAACATGCTTACACGCGCTGCAGGCATGCATACACGCCATAAACATACACACACGCTTTAAAGCAAGCCACACACGCTAGCCACACACCTTATATATTAGGGACACACGCTTCAAATATTCACACACGTTATGTGCATACACCCTGTATATACATACGCTGGATGATGGTGGCTTCTCAATCCACCTGGCGGTGCGAGTCTCTTTCAGTTTCGGGTTGTTTTTTGCCCAACGATATCTGAATCGGATTACCGCTGGTGGGGTCCAACTCAGATCGAAGGGGAGCCGAGCTGAAAGAGGTAGGACTGCAGCTAACCACTACCACCGCCGCTGTTGCCCGCTTCTGATCCACTTCGCCTACTGCCATCGGTGTTGATGTTCGCTGTTGTTGCCTGCTGCTAGTAAACTGTTTTGCTTGAGGAGAAACAGTCTCTTATATAGGTGGTGGTGGCGGTGGTGGTGGCGGTGGTGGTGGCGGTGGCGTTGGCGGTGGTGGTGGCGGTGCTGCACGCGCTATAAACATGCACACACGCGCTACGGAGGGGAGCCGAACTTAAAGAGGTAGGACTGCAGCTAACCACTACCACCGCCGCTGTTGCCCGCTGCTGATCCACGCTGCCTTCGCCTACTGCCATCGGTGTTGATGTCCGATGCTGCTGCCTGCTGCTAGTGAACTGATTTGCTTGAGGAGAAACAGTCTCTTATATAGCCCAAAGAGTGCATTCCCGGCTAACTAGGTACTCCATTCTGTCGTCCTATTTAGGGAAAGGCAGCAAGCGACCAATCAAAAATCGACATTTGCGTTTCGACATTGTTCAACAATTTTCAATATTACAATAGTTTGAACAATCGGATTACAATTTGCTGCATTTGGACGGGTGCTTAAATGATTTTCCAATCGATTGCTGCAAAAATGACAGAAATCGGTTGGAAACTGACTGGGTTTAAAACGTTTGAAATTGGACAATTTTTGTGACGCTCTCGATGTTTTCGGTTTTGAAATTGGATCCCTGTATTGAAATCGGGTCCCTGTAATTGTTGCCGTAAGACGTATTCTACGTCAAAAATACACACTCTAAAAAAATTTTTTTTTTGAAATAAAAAAATTAAAAGAAAAATTAAAAATTTATTACATTGGTCGACAAAAGAGAAAAAAATGCTGCCCTAATGTACAATCTAGAAGAAACGAAAAATGCTATTTAACCATTCCTTTCAATTTGGTGCCCCTAGCCATTTCAGGAACGCAACATAAACTCCCACCCATTCCAACGAACGTTAACCGTGCGCCTCCTTTTACTGTTGAATTGATGGAGACGCCAAGCACATCGTTCTCAGGAACGACATTACGGCGAAATTTGGATCAAGATCTCGATAGTAATATTCTAGAGAAAAATTTTCTTTTACAAAGTTGTTTCATATGATGAGGCGGTTATTTATATATTATCACATATAAGAGTGTCCAAATCTTCTTTCGTATCTTTGTAGATAAAATTAAAGATATTTAAGGAAACTTTGTAACCATATTCCAAACCATTCTGGAAGCTTTCGAAGGGTCTTAAGAAACCTTCAAAGCCCATTCCAGTCCTCAAAGATGGTGATCACATATGCTTTGAATTAGCATATTTTTCTTCAAAATGGAAAAATGCCAAAGTCACTCCAATTTTAAAACCTGAAAAAAATCAAGTTGAAACATCAAGTTATCGTCCATTTAGTTTACTCTCTTCTATAAGCAAATGACAGTTTTCATCAGAACTCGTACTTTAGTGAATTCAAACTCGTTTTTCTCTAAATCTGTGCATGCTATAATAAATCTTTCAGCATCTTTGGATTCAGAAGACGTTACACTAGAAATCTAGAGCTTGAGAACTGAAGAGCTAAGTTGAAACCTACCGTGGGAGACTGAGAAAATTAGGTTTCCATGAAAATACATACTTTGGTGAATTTAAACTGGTTTTTCTCAAAATGTTTGCATGCTAAAATAAATATTTCATCACGTATGAATTCAGGAGACCTAGCGTGAAAATGTAAAGCTTAAAATTTAAAGAACGGTTTTGTTGTTTGAATTTTTATAAAAATACGTAGTTTTGTGATTTTGTACTGAAATAATTTGGAAACTCAAAAATTAACTCTTACATACATACCATATTTCATCCACCTGACATGATTTGATACATGGAGCAATTGTTACGTATGAAAACTCCCAGTGTTTGCTCAATCTGTTTGATAAATTAGAAAACAACACAGACATATTTGCGTCTCACGAAAACGGGGAAGGGTCCAGAGGGGAGGCACCTTTACCATAACTTAGAGCAACTATTCCCCTTGAATAAAATTCCAAGTTTTCCCAAATCGGCCGTTCCAGTGCTGAGAACAAGCATTTTCAAAAAACAAGTTTCGTCCCGGGTTTTTACGGGTTAACAATAAAATGATAATGATAACTGAAGAATCACAAAATTGTCCATCATTTTATCAATCCAACGACACATTGATTATTGTGATCCATTGTGTGGTTACATCAGTATTAATGTTTGAAATCTTTCAGTCCGACGTTACACCTTGGTTTTAGTTTCCACAGAATGTATCTTGATATAGTGCGGTTGGACGTAGTTCTACGTCAAAAACTTTCTTCTACAAAGTTAAGCAAATTTGACGGGGCTACAACACTGTAGACCATCGTTTAACTCTATATACAAAGATAAATAGTTAGATGCTAGATTTCATCGAAAATTTGGATCACCTCACAGGAAAATGTGCGTGTGTCTATTAATATATAATAAGTTTGTAGAAGAAAATTTTTCTCTTGAATGTTACAACCAAGCTCAAGATCCAAATTTCCCCCTAAGCTCGAAGGCTGTCGAATAATTAAATTAGCGTCTCCACAGACTCAACAGTGAAAGGGGGCGCACGGTTGACGTCATCAATACATTCCCAACATAGTATTTTTGAAAAGCTTCTCAAAAATGAATCGAGTTTCAAAAAATTAAACCAGTAGCTCAAAACAGCATCTTTTATCCATAAAAACCTCTGCTGTAAAATTGAGTTTTCAACCATCTTTGTTAAGGCGTGATCAAACTCAGTGACATCTCAAAGCTCATTACAATGGCAATTTTTTGATAACATTAGTTATTATATATTTTTTTTTTTTTTTTTTTGCTTATTTTCCGTCGGTCTAGTTCCGCCACTGTTGTGGCCAATCACCGACGCCCAGGGAGGCGACTCCACACCCAGGACCCTAACTCACGACCCATTTATTAACGGACCGGCGCCAACGGCTTTACTTCCTCATGCGATGGAAGGCGTGATCCCAGAGATTTTTCGCCTCAGAAAATCTCCCGGTGTCGGCTAGGATTGAATCTAGACCAGTTGGGTTGGTTGTGAGTGGATCACGCCACCTCACAACCATCGACACCTATGTCGGCGGTGGGATTCGAACCCAGGCGTCGAGCGTGGTTGGCGGAGACGTTACCAACCACACTAGGCCCCCGCTCTAGTTATTATATAGTAACAAGGGGAATGGTGGGGGGTTACGAGGGAAAGTTTTTTTACCCCTTAACTGCCTGGCTACCCACAAACTGTAATTCCTGTAACTTCGACAATTTTCATCCGATTTAGTTACTTTTAGCAACAAAAGTTTCAGTAACTTTTTCATTTTAAAATCAGAGTCAGCGGTGCCTCGAAAAAATTTTTTCATTGCCGGAAATCCGGTTTCTCAAGGATATGTTTCGAAACTAAGGAATTTCATGAATATTTCAAAAGAATTTTACCATCTTATGGTTTTGGGTGTTATGGTGATATGCCCTCCAAATTGTCCTTCCAGAACAGATTTCTAGTCGCCATAAAAACAATTGAATAATACAACGTCACATACCTTCCAATATGGATATTTTCAGAACCGGGATAATATTTATAGACCGTAAAATGACCCCCGACGCCATATTGAATCCAAAATGGCGATTTCCGGTATCTGTAGAGAACCAAAATTCACCGAATATCGTCGAATATGGGTATATCCGGAGTCGGGATGATGCCAAGAGACCGGAAATCAACTCCAGACTCCATTTTGAAACATAAGATGGTGATAAAACTGACCTAAAACCACCTCATATGCGTAGTTTCAGAATCGGAACGATGTCCGGAGACCTGAAAACCATTTTTAACTCCAAAATGGCAACTTCCGGTATCTGGAAAAATAGTCAAAATTGATCAAAAACCGCCTCATACGATAAGTTTCAAAATCGGGACGATGCTTGGTGACCTCAGAACGACCACAGTGGCCATTTTTAACTCCATAATAGCGACTTCCGGTATCTGGAAGAGAACCAATGTTGGCCAAATGCAATCGGATATGGGTGTTTCCGGAATCGAGATGATGCTCAGACGCCGGAAATCAACTACAGACGCCATTTTGAAATTGGGGTGATGACTTCCGGTTTCTGGAAAATAGCTAAAATGGACCGAAAGTTACCTCATAAGAGTACTTTCGGAATCGGAACGATATCCAAGCACTTGCAAATGACCTCGACGCCATTTTGGATTTCATCGGTATCTGGAAAAAACCGAAATTGACCGAATACCATCGAATATGAATATTATCGGAATAGGGGTGATGCCCACAGACCGGAAATCAACTACATTTGGAAATTCGAAAAAATTACTTCCGGTTTTTGGACCTTTAATGAGTACTTTCGGAACCGAAATAATGTCTAGAGGCCTGAAGCCCCCGTTTTCATTTAGCCAATACCCATCTTTGATGGTGCTCGGCCGTTTTTTATTTTTTCTAGAAACCGAAATTCACCATTAGGATATTCAAAATGGCCGCTAGGGTCGGTTCCAGGTCCCTGGACATCATTCCGTTACCGAAACTACTCGTATAAGTTGGTACAGTCATAGCTCGATATAAGACAACTTTTTTTTCGTTACGTTATATCGAGTTACGTTAAATCAAAGCACGGGAAAATTTCTCTTTATTGATGCAAAATTGTTAATGGTTACTCAAAGGTGCGCAAAAACTTATTTACTATCACCTGTTCCTGTTAGTTTATATAAACCTTTCTCATGCCTCTTTAAGACAATTTTCGTTGACAAACATAATTTGTCACAAAACAGTAAAAGCAAAAGAAATCAATTTTACCCCATTTTACAATACTTATTGGTTCCAATACTAAATAACTAAAAACATTTATTCGGAACATTAAACACTCCAGCAATAATTTTTGTATTTTAATTTTACGATGCCTAAAAAAGTTACGTTATACCCAAGAAACAAAATTTTTTGCTTATGAGTTTCTCAGTACTAGATACAATCAAAACATAACGCTCTCAATGCCGGCCACGCGGCTATAACAACCTATTAGCAACAGTATGTGTCATGGATAGTTGGCCCAGGTTTATTGCAGTCATTAAAACTTCATATGTGCTCCATCATAGGACCAAATGTTTTCAACAATCCGCTTTGCTTGCCATAGAATGCCCTTGAAATTTTAACTGAGATCTATTCTCCTAATTAAGTGTCAATCAATTAATTTTAAATTGGCTTCTTTTATAAATGACAACGTTATAATCCGACAGTGTCGAGAACACAGAAATGTGTGAGTTTTCTTCCTATAATTATTGATTTTTATTGTGATTTGAATCGTTTCGTGCTTTTCAAAACACATGCCGTGAAACATTTATGATGAAACCGGGCACAAATTTTATCGTTATTACTGCTCGCCGCCGTAATTCTTTAGAAAATGAATATTCAATCAAAATTTAATTCTTCTGAACTAAGGTTATGAATAAATGAATGCCATTATTTGTCATACTTTGTTAAATGATAATCTTAATCTATCACTCGTATTTCAAAACTACTCCGTCGTATCGGAGATATTGTAAAATAAAATGATGATTTAGGATTGAATTTCATAATTATGGACTTTTTTATTCAAGGCGACATGTTGTTTACGGATAAACCCTAGAACGCACTCAAATTCCTTCATCATGACTGATTCTCTTATTTTGATCAGAACAGAGTATATATATTAAACACAACAAGCCAATCACGGTATTCATCTGCCTAGGTTACTATCATCAAGTTTTGTTTTAGCCATTATTATAGTCTGCAGGTTTTT
The DNA here is from genome assembly GCF_029784165.1 of Wyeomyia smithii. Classification (NCBI taxonomy): domain Eukaryota; kingdom Metazoa; phylum Arthropoda; class Insecta; order Diptera; family Culicidae; genus Wyeomyia; species Wyeomyia smithii. The sequence goes on along the minus strand of NC_073695.1, from coordinate 87,203,598 downwards.
TGTGTAATTTGTGTCAGCAGAGAAACTATCATACAACTTCATACATATGACGGTTGGCATAGGATGGCTGTAAAGAATACTTGCGAATCATATTTTGTAGCTATCAAATAAAACCAAAATATAATCAAAAACTGAAATGTAAGTTAACATAAAAAGAAAACAAGAGAATCCACACACTGACATTGGCTAATATATTCCTCAGTCAAATATTTGGTCCTCGGCATCTCAAAATTCAATGTCAATGTTCAATGTAAATATCTATTGAAAACGTTATCTCAACTTTGTATCATGCAAATAATTCCTGTCTCCTAGCCTTAATTTAAGCTCAGTTTAGTTTATAGTCAACCTTAACCACTGTACTATTTTACCCTTCTCAAAGTGTGCTATTAAAACACACAATTCTATTAATCACAGTTTAGCCCACATACCTTCGTGGCAGTAGCTGTACCTACTGTGCAACAACTCCACTGCGCTCCCGAAAAAGCGGAACACCGTGTGTGAATTCCTAACCAGAAAGTTTGGCTCACACTAATCGCTGTAATCCGCCTTCAAGAGGCTTATCACTCGGAAACAAGTGCACCAGTTTACCTCCATACAAATACATACGGAGGTGGATACACCTCCACGCATTCACACAAAAGCACACACTTACACACACGCCGCGCTGGTCGGTTTCAAAAGTGGACAGAATTAATTTCCCGTTTTGTAATGCAAATCAAGTCCAGCAATCCATCGGATAGCCCGTTTAAAGTAATTTAAAATCCTGTAAAACCTCAACCTCTCCTCCTCATCCTTGCGCCACCCTGCCGGGTCCCGACTGTCGACGCTGTACTGTTGAGTGTTCTTGATAGAATCCAGACGAAACCGAGTGGCTGAACCGAACCGTCAGCCATAGCTGTGAAACTATGACAAGCGAGGCTGACCGGGTTTACTGGCTGTAGAAAACGAGCAGAGCCGCCGACGAGGGGGTAGACGAACGACGGAAGCGTCCCGCTTCTTGGTATCCTTCCCGCCTTACTGTCGTTATTTCGTCGAGCAACGCCTGCGAGTTTCGAACTCGGTGAACAACACCAGGCCAAACTGCCACGAGAAGGATGTCGTCCTAAATGACACAATTCACATTTGGTTGACGATACTGACAATGACAACTCTTGCAGGGCCAAGAACGGTTGGTGCAGAGGTGCGCCCGTCGTCTTGCTGGGCAAATATCTCCTTGCATATCTGCGATAACGAGCCTTTCAGGACTTCGGGAATATTACGGCGCATGTAAATACGAGAGATTCCCGCTCGTTTCCCTAGATTATGCAAAAATGTAATGTCTGTCTTGTAAACGTCCCCGAGCTCGACGCCGTCTGGTGTGCATGTGCAGCAGCGCTTCCGGTACGGTCGGTCCGGGCGGACCGGTAGGCAGCATAGTTGCATTAAATCCAATTTCGAAACCGAAAAGTATACACAGCCCGACCAACGCCGGCATGATGTTGCATCCGCAGTATAATTGCTGATGACGATTTGAGGAGATTCTCCGTCGGTACGAAAAGTGGGCGGCTGGCAGGTGGTAGTCATCGAGAGAAGGGCCGTAGAACGAAGCGCAGCCTGGCTGGCCATGGCATAGAACCGGGCAAGGGTAGTTTGGGTAAATGTGCCGTTTTGTCGGAGAAAATTGAATAGATTAAGTGAAAAAGCAGTTGATGATGATTATTGTTTTGGTTTCGTACCTGAATGCAGTGAATGCGAACGCTTTGCAGTGCGCCAGCAGTGGCTGCTTGAAGAGACAAAACAAGCGGTGTCTCTGTGTGGGTGTGGGTTTTGTGCATGTGTCTGTGCCGGAGATAGAGTGCTCCTTCTCGGTCTGCCGGAGATCTTCACCGTTGCATTGTGAAGGGAACGTTTTAGCTCGGTGCGGATAATGAGGATGCAAGTTTTTGTATGCACACAATCTGGTTTGCATATCTGGTAATTTCGTTAGTTAATTTTACATATTTGTCTGCCATGATTTGCATTCCCGAGCCTAGCTGGGGGTTGAAGTTACGAGGAGGTTGGTAGACGAGATATCTTTTTTTCGTGACCAAAGGGAAATTCATTTAATTACGTATGGGCTAGTGTAAAATCATGATCGAGCAGAAATAATATAAATAATTTAGTTATTTTTGATAATGAGTGAGAAAACACATATTGCAACCATATGAAAAACACATAATTCTTTTTATAATTAGGTGCGCAATTAAGTTCTAGCTGTTTTTCAATTGAGAATTCAACTTTATTTAAAAAAATTGTTAATAGTTGATAAACAATTAAACGTAACGCTCATCGTTAGATACACTTTTGTCTAATAATTTTGGCAGATCTCGAATACCGTTACGATTAAAGTGTTAGTCTTTCGAAGCTATCCACGGAGTAAGCCATATTTCGATGTCTTCATGTGAGCAGACTATGTGCCATCGAGCCAGTAATAATCGAGGCGACAGAATGTGGTCGAGGAAGAATCATCATTCCTCAGTGCTGGCTTCGCTCGGCTTTACCATGTCATAATCACCGTCCTGGTCCCACCTAATACACATCATAACTTTCGCAGCGTATATATTCTACTGAGTCGACAACGTAGAAGCAAGATCCGGCAGTTTCCATGATTTTCTTTTTTTTTGGATTTCTGTAAGGAACGCCCGTACGATGCGATGTAGAAAGCCCTTCTCTATTGCTGCTGGAGCAGTTGTTCATAAGCGAAAAAATTAAATCAACGTCCCTAGGCTTTAAATCATAAAGTTCCTTATTTTTGAATCATTCCCAAAACATGCATTTATTTGGAAATGGATAACGGGTAACTCTCAATAACAAAACACGCTGTTTCTGCGTTTGGCATGGTTCCTCATCTAGCAACTCATCCCATTTAGTGTCTACACGGGTTTTTGGTATTCCTTCACGCGGACAGTCGTTAACATTGAAATTACCGTATTTTAAGCAACGAGACCGATCACAACACGTTTTTTTTTATTCTCGCTTATTTTCCGTCGGTCTAGCTCCGCCACTGTTGTAGCCAATCACCGACGTCCAGGGAGGCAACTCCACACCCAGGACCCTAACTCACGACCCGTTTATTAAAGGACCGGCGCCAACGGCTTTCCTCATGCGATGGAAGGCGTGATCCCAGAGATTTTTCACCTCAGAAAATCTCCCGGTGTCGGCTAGGATTGAATCTAGACCAGTTGGGTTTGTTGTGAGTGGATCACGCCACTTCACAACCATCGACACCTATGTCGGCGGTGGGATTCGAACCCAGGCGTCGAGCGTGGTTGGCGGAGACGTTACCAACCATACTAGGCCCCCGCTCAGATCACAACACGTTGTTTCATTCAGAGTAGAACTCGCGATGCACTTCAGTCGCTTTTTTGCCTTGAATAAAATATTACCGAGCTATCACTACCGAGATAACGGATATTTTGTGCCGAAATTTCAATAAGGTGAACCAAGATTTACGAAAAAATGTGACAGCTGTCATTATTTTTTTAACCGACCCCTCAGTGGTGCAGTTCTCGGCAAAAATTACCAAGACCCGGCAATACATTTTAAGTGTGTACAAACGTGTCAACGACTTCATTAGATTTGGCACAACAACTTCAGAGAATTATTTATGTAACGACAATATGCAAAAATTCCAACAGAAGGTAAATTTAAATTTTCTCTGGGCTCAAGTGGTGTGGCCAGATATTTTTTTTATTTGTAAAATTTTGTATTCGTAAAACTAAATTACGTTTTTCAACAAATGCTTTACTTTTATATCAAATTAACCAAATTCATCGTTTTTATGGGAAAATTCTACAAAAAAGAAACTTCTTTAACTTAGGAGTTATATGACTCAAACTTAAGTTGCAGCATTTTTATAAAAATAATTTCAAATTTATTCTGATTTGATTCTCGCATCTATTTATATTTCAATTAGATTTCTGTTTTGGATAATCTGATCGGTGAAATTGTAACAATTGTAAATACTGCCTCTGAGAAAAATGATAATATAATCATTGGCCTCATAAGGGAACTGTTCCATTATTCATCTCAACAAAACAGGAAAAAAACGCATAATTTCTAAGTAAACCAATCTACTTATATGAAATGGATTCTTCTTAGTTCACTTTAGATTTTTCATGAAGTAGAATCCTCAAAAACTCACTTAAAAGCTCTAAATTTAATATTATAGTCGGGCATCTGCACTCGAAAACTCATTTATTTAAATCACCCACCTCAGAAAACAAAATTCGGACATTGTTCTTCACGGCTACAACGGAACTCGTTCAGCAGCCAACCAAAGTTATTTTCATCATTAGTGGACCACTTTTTATTAAAATCACTAAACAAAATCACTCACTACACTAAGAATACTTTAATCATTAAAATGTTCCCCTCATATTTCCAACAACAAGCTCTAATTAGCAGAAATATATGAGGTGAATTTCTACAATTCCTAAATTTCAACTGTATGTATTTTTATTTGTTTTCACTGCGTTGAAGAAAATCAAAAGTTGCCAAATCAGTCTCTGTTAATACGAAAAAATCATACTGAAAATGTTGAATCATTCCGACATAATTGACATAAATCGATAGCACTGCAGTGGTTACCTAGGTTACCAATTTTGCACGTAAACAACTACAGCGGATATCTAGGTAACCTACTACCACGGGCTGCGGCTACGTTCATTCATGAAAGTGTGATGCATTCATGATTAACAGTAAGATGAATGTGGGGGCGTCGTGAGATGAATAATTGAGCAGTGACTTAAGTTTTGAGATGAATATGGAAGCGTCATGGAAAATAGTTTGTTTTACATAATTCACGATAAATCTAGCTAAATTTACCAAATTTCCAATGCTGGGCGATCCTATAAAAGCATGCAAGCGTATTTTGTTTATTCGTTCAATGATTTCGTGAAAATTTGATGTTTAATCCGTGCATTCTTCGTGAATATTGGCTTAATGAGATGAATAATGGACCAAATACCCTACTCCAATGCATTCAAATCCTACTCGAGATTTGGAAATATAAGCAAAAGGAAAGTAGAAAATTTTAACGAAACTAAAAAATTGAAATTTTTTTATTTAATATAATCAAAAGGTAAGATCGTACTTTGGAAAAATAATAATTTTGAGGTTTGAAAATCCATTCCCAAATAAACTCCAAAGTTGAACTCCAAAGTTCCAAATACAGAAAAAATTGTTTATTTTTTATTGATTTCCGAGTAGCTGGCAACACTTCCGCTCAAAATTCACATGTTATTGGCATTTTTTAAAAAAAAACTACATCATCCATAATTCTCAAAATTAAAACTGGGATATTGACGAAATAAGAATAGAAATTTTAAGCCAATCAAAGTAGATTTGACTTTATTTCTGACAAATTCTGTACCTCGGGTTTTGCTCATAATGCCGCCGAGTAATAAGTGTTTTCCATGTAAAATTTGATCAGAAGTACAATGAAATTGCCAAATTTGGAATGAATGTATACTTATTTCACGAAAAACGCAATTTAATTTTTAATATGCGAAAATAACATATCTGGCCACCCCAGTCAACATTTTCATACGTATGATAATGTTTCGATTCCAATATCCGCACTCATCTATATCATACATACTCGCATTTGATGCACAAAAACAGCATATGCGTACTATTTTGGAGGCGATATACGTTCTGAGGAATAATAGTATGCAATTCATTGATATCCGTATTAAAATACGATAATTTCCGATTGAAAATGATCTGTTTCACACTGTCTTACAATTCTAAGCCTACAATCGTAAATCAGTTAGACTTCATCATGATATACAATTAAAACTGAGTTTCTGCGCATGATAATAAGCGTGGTATACGATTTCGACTTCGTCAAGATATATTTGCGATAATTTTCGTACATTGATATACGATTTGTGGTTGACTGGGACACTACAACATACTCAAAATTGATATATTTTTGGACTACGTGAATATATTCGACAACACTGCTGCTTGAAATCGATACTATTTTTAGTTTATTTTGACAAGTTTTCTTAAAATGACGTATCAGTTTATTTCTGGGCTTAATGTATTCGCAGCCACAGTTGAATCGGCACTGAAATAAGAACAGCATAGTACCGCAGACGCCATCTATTGAAAAATTACGAAATTTTAGTTGCGGACATAATATCTTGTTACATTTCCGTGAAAAAAAAGTCTAATAAAAATTATTAAAAATTAAGGAAATTGAAACAAAAAGCATAACGGGTTGATAAGTTGCTTTTTGGGTTGCTGTCACCTTTATTTTCTTAATTTATTTGCTTTTACGATTCAAAAAAGGGTTCGAAGAAAAAAACTGAAAAGGCTTGGGTTTGCTTGGGACTGTAGAGCTCGTTATCGGGAATTATAGTGTCATAGGATCTCTCTCGTAGTTCTGGATCGTTATCCAGAACCAATTCTGATTAGTTAACGCTCCTAAATGTTAGGTTCAATTCCTAACCAAGTCCAGATAATTTTCGGGTTGGAAACGTTCTGGATGAGACTTGGATCAATGTTATTGAAAAATCGTTTATTTTTTATTTATTTTCAAATTATTGGTATTCTTTTGAAGGGTTACTATGTCTGTATTAATAACCAGTCCGTTATTTGTTTGTCAACTGGTTACATTGTATGACTCTATATAATATCTTACTTAGACAAATCGACCAGCTCAAACCGATGTAGGGGTATGAGGTGGGACCATCATCATCATCATGTTATCATATGCAAAAGCAGTTCTCTGGCTTTTAATAAGTTTTATAACTAGTTTGACTTCTATGATATTCGCTCAAAGGTTTCCAGTGAACCAAACCACCCTAAAAACTACAATTACATTAGAGTTGTCGAGGCTCTGTTATTTTAAGGGTTATTAATTTCTGAATAGGGGTAAATGTGGTAATGAAAATAGAAAATTAAACTAACTGAAAATATGATTGTAGAAACTACGAAAGATATAGTTCAGCAGGTGGGACTCAAACCCACAACTTCCAATTTCCGGTCAGATGTGTTTCTGTTACACCACCGCAGAACGTTGAAGACGTAGTTCTAGAATCGAGTCTTGTATCGCTTATCCATTCTCGCACTTCGTACATTTACTCAGTAGAGACTATTATTTATAGCTGGCTATTGTTTCAACACCCTCAGTGGAAGTTGAGATGATTTCTCAGTGTGAGAGATAGAAACGTGCCAGTGAGTTGCCATCTCTACCAGCAGCAACATCGACTGGCGTCACAAACATTTTTACTTTTTTTTTCGACTCTAAGCAAAGTCATGCTATTTTTAATTTTAGTTTAAGGAGTAAATGTAGTAATGAAGATAGTAAATTAAACTAACTGAAAATATTGTAGAAACTACGAAAAATATAGTTCAGCAGGTGAGACTCGAACCTACAACTCCCAACTTGTACGAAGTGCGAGAATAGGTTAAGCGATACAAGTCTCGATTCTAGAGCTACGTCTTTAACGTACTGCGGTGGTGTAACGGAAACACATCTGACCGGAGATTGGAAGTTGTGGGTTCGAGTTCCACCTGCTGAACTATATTTTTCGTAGTTTCTACAATCATATTTTCAGTTAGTTTAATTTTCTATCCTCATTACTACATTTACTCCTTTAACTAAAATTAAAAATAGCATGACTTTGCTTAGGGTCGAAAAAAGAAAAGTTTCTGAATAGGTAAATTATTATTTTTAAAACTAATAAAGTTAGATCAAAACAATTTAAAACACCACTTACCTCAGAACTGGGCACCACTCAAATGCAGTCTTTTATTTTCAGAAAGACCATTGCAAACATTTTCCTCTAGTTCTTCTTTACTTTTTCTTTACTATGTAAAATTCTTTTTGTACATACAAAATTGAATTTTTAAAATTTTTATCAACTTACTGCTCAATAACGACTACTTAAGAAGAATATGATTAATTTATTGCTATTATCATCAGATGTTGAAAAATAAAAGTCATTAAAACTCATTTTCAAAAAATAACAATTGACAATGTAGACTGCTGCTTTCTTTCATCCAATGGCTGCCTGCTTCTTCCATAATAGGTGTTAATCACAGGAATGGCTAAAAAACTATAATTTTTCATTTTTTTCTAGTTTGAGCTTCAGGGCCGCACTTGTGTTGACCAGTGTAATCGATAATAGATTTCCGTTAAAACAAATTCACCCCACAAACTTCCATTACATACGATTTCATTGGGCTCTCTCATTTTAAATTTTCTATAGAGAACTTTCCATTGTTCATCTCAGCCCATATATTCATCTCATACAACATGAAAACACAATTGAAAACAGGAAAAACGCATATTTTCTAACTAAACCAATCTCATAATCCATGGAATGGATTCTTCTTAGTTCACTTTAGATTTCTTATAAAGTAGAATCCTCAAAAACTCACTTTAAAGCTCTTAATTTGATATTATAGTCGAACATCTTCACTCGAAAACTTATTTAATTCAATCATCTACCTCAGAAAACAAAATCCGCGCATTGTTCCTTACGGCTACAACGGGACTCGTTCAGCAGCCAACCAAAGTTTTTCTCATCACTAGCGGACCACTTTTTATTTTAATCGCTAAACAAAATCACTCACTACACAAAGAATACATTGATGTTTAAAATGTTCACCTCATATTTCCCAAAACAAGCTCTAATTAGCAGAAATATATGAGATAAATTTTTACAAATCCTGAATTTAAACTGTATGTAGGGTAACCGCTCCTATATTCATCTCAGTAACTATAATAATCTCATCACGCCTTTTGGACCAATTTATCGTCAAATTTTACCATATTTTCAACGTACAACTTTCAACCATCTGACAAAATCGAGAAGAAAATAGATATACTTTCAAACATTTGTAGAAATTTGACGATAAATTGGATAAATGAGAGAAATAAGATGATTATAGGTGCAGCTGGCTGTTAAGATGAATAATGGAGCAGTTCCCCTATTTTCATCTGTAATCAATGCGTTGAAGAAAATCAAAAGTTACCAAATCAGTTTCTGTTAATATGAAAAAATCATACTGAACATCTTGAATTATTCCGACATAATTGACATAAATTGACAGCAGTGCAGTGGTTACCTAAGATACCAATTTTGCACGTAAACAACTACAGCGGATATCTAGGTAACCTACTACCACGGGCTGCGGATACGTTCATTCATGATAATGTGATTCATTCATGATTGACAGTGTGATTAATATGGGGGCGTCTTGAGATGAATAATTCAGCAGTGATTCAAGTTTTGAGATGGATATGGAAGCGTTGTGAAAAATGGTTTGTTCACAAAATTAAGGATAAATCCAGCTGAATTTACTAAATATGCAATACTGGGTGATTTTTTGAGAGCACGTGAGCGTATTTTGTTAGTTTGTTCAATGATGGCGTGAAAATTTGGTGTTTAATCCGTGCATTCTTCGTGAATATCGGCTAAATGAGATGAATAATGGAGCAGTTCTCCTAGTTCACAAACAGGTCAATTGTAATTTCCAAAACTTAGAAAACTAGATCGAAACAACTCAAAACGTAATTTACCTCACAAATGCGCACCTGTCCAATAAATTTGTTTCCATGGAGGCCAATGTGAACATTTTCACATGCTGCAGCTTCTTTTTCTCCTTCTTAGTGTTATATTCTGCTTTCGGAACTTGACCTTTTGCTCATTATACACAGACCTCGCGACGTTTTGTTAATTACAGAACAATTACGGAGCTAACGCTGCGATCCATCTGACACTTATAATCTCTACCGGGACTCTAGTCTTCGACGATCGGCTTATTATAGTACCTCTAGGCCAGCAGGGAGGCTACTACGGGACCCAAATTAAAAATAAACGTAGAAATTGGTTGTGTTCTACTGTTATGCAAGAGACAAAAGGTAGGGACAACCTTTAACATTACAATTGTAGTTAGAAAAAAAAGGATTAAGATGGCGTGATACGATGTTATTTTTACTTCATTCGAGAATTCCGAAATCTGTATTTACGGTTTCTACCACCATGTTTCAGAATCGAAATAGCTCATTTCTTTTTAACGCATACTATCTCAATTTAACAGTGACAATTTTTCTCCAAAACCCAAACATTTACCCTGTTTTTACATTCCTTTATTTAGATCATTTTTATATATTCAACCGTTTGAAGAAAGAAAGTCACTTGCTGACTCCACAGCTTTTGTCTGGTTATCCACAAATATAGAACTTTTTGCATTTTTTTTTTCAAAAATGTTTCCAACAAAATGTGTACAGTTACAGAAATTCTAAAAGTTACATTCAATTTTATAGAATTAGAAGGGGCTCAATAATAAATATTATTTATTTGTTTATTTGATCGGCCACTAGCACATTCCAAGCTATCGGGCCGTTGGTATGTATATATGTTTGGTTACAATTATGATTTATTTTTATAAACTTTATAATCAATCATAATTATATTCTTATAAACTAAGGTTTTTAGGAATTACATCTAAATAAGATCATTTAATTTTTTTTTTTCATAAACCTCACACGTCTTTTGATTGCATTTGCATTATCTTCAAGCTCTTTAATACTGATACTTATTGATACTTATTTAATACTGATACTTATTGAGTTTTTATTTCTAGCAGAAGAAAGTTGTTGACACTAATTAAAAATAAGATTTACTGTTAACGGTACTTTACATATGTCGCAAGATGTCATGGGACATGAGATATGAATGTGTCGAATTTGTGTGCCCTAGTTTCAATCGCGTTATTATTACACTATCTCGACGGTTTAAAACATTTATGCTACTCCAATATTTGGTGGACTCTCTTATTTGTCTATACTTGTTGTCTATTATATTATTCCAACCTTGTTCCCATGAGGAAGACAATTTAAATTTAATATAATTTTTATAATCTTTCGCTTCTATCAATAATAAATAGACTTAGAGTCCGTAATCGATGTTTGCGTAATGTGGTAAAAATTCATATTAAGTAAGATAAATATATGTTTAAACGGAAGAATTCGAGAAGAAATGTTTAATTTCACAATATGGGTGAAGGTCTGAGCACAACATATACAGCAATCATGCAACTCGTCAAGCGGAGTATAGTAATCAACAACAGTAAACGTCAACGGTCGCTGACAGCTTCCACCGAGTATCACACAGCATAACTTGTGCGCAATAGAGTTTGCATGCAAGTTTCTGGATATAGAATAAATTGTTTAATATGATTGAGAGTTTCGCTTCGCTTTTGTGTCCAGTTTTAATTTTTCATAATGTAAGAAGTTAAAATTGTATTTGATATCATGTTTAGCTAATTTAATTGTATTTCTTGTTAGAATGATAATTATCTGTTTTGAGAATAATTGCTCTAGCCCAGCGGTTCTCAACCTGGGGTACGCGTACCCCTGGGGGTACTCAAAAGCCTTTAGGGGGTACGCGAAAGAAAAATCAGTAATGGCGGACAAAGCAATTTTTTTTTATAATACTTCATTTGTTGGTCAATCTAGCCCCTAAAACCTTACTGTACCAATCAAACAAGCTACAGTTTAATTTGGAACCTTAACTAGACTACCACAACATGATCTACCATTACTCTCTCCCACTCTGCAAGAAAAATCCAAGCCAGGAGGTACAATCGATATGAAAAATATTGCCAAGGGGTACGCGGACAAAAAAAGGTTGAGAACCGCTGCTCTAGCCGAAGAACCACTGTGCTGAAGAATGATCATCTCGGTAATGATATATTATGTGCATAATTTGTGTAGGTGTTTCTAAAAAATATTTTTGTGGTCTTATTTCACCTGTAGAGCCTTGATAAATAATATATATTATTCGAAACGTCGGAGTAAGAGAAAAGATATCGTTTTCCTTTCACATTTGAAAGACTGCGAAGCCTGAAGAAACTCCTTTGAATATGGGTATAAAACTAACATTGCAGTTTTGGCTCGAATGTGAACGTCAGTTGTTAGTTTCTGACGAAAATTTGTGAGTTGCTGTACACTAATCACTTATAGTGAAATGTAATATTGTATTAAATATTTATATATTGAAACCCCTTTTGAACATGTGAGCCCACTTGAATAGAAGTAACATGACATATCTGGTGTCCTCATCAATGCCACTTTCCATGGTTATGGAATGAAACAGGAAATGGTAAATTTTATTTTTATAAAATAATCCAGAAGCAACCATTTTCATTTATCCGTTGAATTAGAGGAAGAAAAGTACTTTAAAAGTGAAAACCTGCATTCAAATCATGAATGACTACATTTGGTGATTTTTTGTTTTGATACTATAAACGTAAACAGTTGCTAGTAAATGATTCCTAATAAACAAAAATGAATATCATTCGAAACAAAATCAATATATGCGATGTAACATTAATATTCCTTTTTCTTTTCCGCTCTCTTCCAGGTGCGAGCCCACATGGAATATTCGATTATTAACGTTTTGTTGAAACCCTGCTGTGTAATTAAGTATACCAATACGGATCGAACAATGGACATAAATTGCATTACGTACTTATTAATATTGTGGCTAGTTTTGATTATTTGTGATGTCTGCCGTTTTTTGCACTGCAAGAATGCTGCCGCAGCGCTTGAAAGATAATTATTTGTTGGTCAATTATAAATCACAAAATTTTCCTCTAGAACGCCATAGGTCTCGAGGTGCGATGCTTCCCAAACATTCCAGTAGTCGTATGCACCGCGTCTGCAAGAGGCTTATAAGAGAATGTCAAGAACTAGCATGTAGTGCATGGACTTTGCTTTGATAAGCTCAATAAATGCTGTTGGGTAAATCGAATGTGAAAACAAAACTGGACGCAATCCATACCTTTCCATACAGGTAAAATAATGAATTTGTTTGAAAAACCACTTTATTATCAAACTCGCTCGAAAGTTTTCGTAACCTACACTCCACTGTCAGCATTTTTTTCCATCAGACAATAACATTTATCAAACTGCCCCCCTTTTAACGCAAATGAAAGTTTTTGCCCAAATGGTTTCTTCGCACCACAGAGACAAACATCCCTTTAAGCAGGTTCCATTCGGCGACCGGAACCGTTCGGCCCGGGATTCCCCAGGAAGAAAAAAGGAAAACACCCAGTTAGGCCCCGTTTTCCTTTGTCATTCGCATGTTACATCATGACATCAGCGCAAAAAAATCAACTTCAAAATTGAAGAGAAAATTGCTGATCGCATCTGCCTGCCGACGGACCGACCGACCGACCGACATCGTTCTCCAAAGTATGCGATGATATGTGATTTTCTCCGGCTTGCACAACAACGTGCAGGATCCGCAAATTTTCCCTGCTGGCTATCAGTTGTTCATACAAAGAACACATCGCATAATGATGATAATGTTGGTACGCCCTTACGGTCCGATCGAGGCGGCGGCGGTGGCAGCACTGGAATCCAGTACGGCAAGGCGTTTATTTCGTCTATTTACTAAATTGAATGAACAGCGACTAGCATTGACACTCGCTTTCGCTTGCTAGCTGGTGGAAACTGAATTTGATTTTGTGCCTGACAGCAGCAATAGCGACGCGGGCGGCAGGAATGATGGCAGAGACAGAATGGCGGCGCAGGAAGCGCAAGAGCTTTGGCAAACATTCTTTAGTGAAATTTCAATTTCAAAAAGAGAAAAGAAATTGCTGTCGAATCATTAAATTCAATTGAGGCATCTTCGCAGTCTGGCAGACATGAGGAAACAGACGCGACATGCTTCGTTTAATAGTTGATCTGAATGTGCAGGTCATGGCCACTGATTACGGTCTCATCCGTGGAGGGATGATATAGAGTTGGTGCAATCCTATTGAAAGCCACTTTGCCGAGAGTCTGTTTGATTGAGCGCAATCGGATCCGACGCTAGGTGATGAATCTCGAGAATCTCACACATATCTGCATCACTTCTGAATTTAATTTCACAAATCTACAAATCTCAACACAGATGTAAGATGAAGCGATAACCAAGTGCCGCTAGGTTTCATTTAATTTAATTCCACTTCAACAAAGGCAAGTAAGCCCTCGATCTGCAGGATCTTCAAACAATCAATCGAGATTAGCAAACAGCTTCCTTTGTGAGTTGTGCGTGTAGTAACTGTACAGAAATTCAAAAGAGCACGAAAAAAAGCCATTCGACTCATGAGTAACAGACAAACAACATAAAGTTTTAGAACGTGTATTTCGATTCACTTCCGGACTACACAGCCGATTGAGACAGTAAGCCTCCGTTTATCCTTGCATGGTATGCGTTTTATTGAAAACTGAAATTCAAACGACACACGTTCGTTTTAGAAGGGATGCTGAAAAAATAACTGGATAGCGTACCATGCGTCTCCAACGGTGTGTTCGCTTCATAAATCATGGCTTTTTACCCCCTGTGATTGTGCTTACACTATGAACTGTAATGCTGTTCACTGCTAGAAGGGCAGAAAGTCGTAAACTTCGTAAATTTCCGTAGCGAGAATCTGCCCGATATTGACAATCTTTTGAACTTCTCATCAACAAAAAATAGCTTTCAAATTTGTGTGTATCCACTGTGGGAGCAGACTGCGAATAAATTTCATTGATAAATAAAACTTGTCGAAATTCACGAAAAGGAATGTTTATTTACTCAAGGGTGAACTGCGTTCTCGCGAACAGCGCCCCAAAGAAAAGCAAACAAAATTGTGCTGAAAACTTTATCATATGCCGACTTCCGTATGGGCCATCGCTGAGAGAGAGGAAGAGAGAGAAAGAAGTAAACTGAAACGAAATGGCTGAGCAAAAAAAAACTGGCAAATTTCCGTCTATGTACGTAAATTGAATAATATTTTTCATTTTATCGATAAACATTGCAGGACTGTTTTTCCCAGTACAGACCGTCGCCCAGCCGGCATTTCCTCGCTCGCTCTCAAATGTCACCGTCAGTGATTGAAGTCGGGCAGCAGTGAAACTCACTGCTCGGCTGGCATCAGCCAGTCGAAGCTAATGGATAAAACTTTTTGTGTGAAATTGTTTGAAGACTCTCCTGGATGTCTGAATACTGAAGGTCTCCGACAGGCTCGGCATTGCCTGCGAACATTAAGCCTTTGGAAATCTTTTGAATTTCGTTCTGCTTCCGATAAGCCCGAAGCAATCAAGGACGAATTTTATTTGAACCAAATAGGGATGAAAGAGTTGAAAGTTGAGCTTTACACAATCAATTGCTTTGAGATACGTATGATAACCGGATGTTTTGGTTAACCATAAAATACATGTGCGTACCTGCACACAACACATCTTCAGAAATGACATTCTTAGTATTAATTTGCTGAATGCTCAATTTAACAGTTGCAAATTTGTCGAGGATATGTTACTAAAAACTACATAGAGTAACAAAATGAAAAAAATAAACGACAAGTCCAATCTGATCATTATAATTATAATTTAAGTTTTGTTAGTAGTTGTTATAACAAAGCATAGTGGATTTGAGTATGGTTTCTGTTCAATCCTAAACTTGAACCTTGAATATTAAATCTAGAACCTTGGAACTTGAAACTCGAACCGTGAAACTTGAAACTTGAACCATGGAACTTTAACCTTGAACTTTGAACTTTGAACCTTGAACCTTGAACCTTAAACCTTGAACCTTGAACCTTGAACCTTGAACCTTGAGACTTGAACCTTGAACCTTGAACCTTGAACCTTGAACCTTGAACCTTGAACCTTGAACCTTGAACCTTGAACCTTGAACCTTGAACCTTGAACCTTGAACCTTGAACCTTGAACCTTGAACCTTGAACCTTGAACCTTGAACCTTGAACCTTGAACCTTGAACCTTGAACCTTGAACCTTGAACCTTGAATCTTGAACCTTGAACCTTGAACCTTGAACCTTGAACCTTGAACTTGTAACTTTGAACCTTGAACCTTAAACCTTGAACCTTGAATCTTGAACTTGTAACTTTGAACCTTGAACCTTGAACCTTAAACCTTGAACATTGGACCTTGAACCTTAAACCTTGAACCTTGAACCTTGAACCTTGAACCTTGAACCTTAAACCTTGAACCTTAAACCTTGAACCTTAAACCTTGAACCTTGAACCTTGAACCCTGAACCGTGAACCTTAAACCTTGAACTTGTTACTTTGAACCTTGAACCTTGAACCTTGAACCTTGAACCTTGAACCTTGAACCTTGAACCTTGAACCTTGAACCTTGAACCTTGAACCTTGAACCTTGAACCTTGAACCTTGAAACTTGAACCTTGAAACTTGAACCTTGAACCTTGAAGCTTGAACCTTGAACTTTGAAACTTGAACCTTGAACCGTGAACCTTGAACCTTGAACTTGTAACTTTGAACCTTGAACCTTGAACCTTAAACCTTGAACCTTGAAATTTGAACCTTGAAAATAGAACTTTGAACCTTGAACCTTGAATCTTGAACCTCGAACCTTGAACCTTAAACCTTGAACCACAGACGTGCCACTCGCCGCCGTGCAATGATGCCGTTAGTGTCGCTGTAAGCAAGCGTGCACATTCATTATCAAAGACCAAAACCATCACTAATGCCGCTTGTGTTGATTTAAGCAAGCGTGCACTCCCTTTATCAAAGACAAAAACCGTGTCACGAATATAAGTTAGTAGGCAATAAGCACACGTGGTGGCGCATCAGTGTAACGTTTCGAATTAGGACGAAGATTTTCCAGGATATTTGTTCAAAGAGGCACGTCTGTATGTCTGTGCCTGAACTATAAATTTTGAACTTTTAATTTTTACCTTTAAACTGTTGACTTTTAACTTTCAAATTATAAATTTCAACTTTTACTTTTAACTTTCAACTTTCAACTTTCAACTTTCAACTTTCAACTTTCAACTTTAAATTTTCAACTTTCAAATTTAAACTTTCATTTTTCAAGCTAAAAGTTAAAAGTTAAAAGTTAAAAGTTAAAAGTTAAAAGTTAACAGTTAAAAGTTAAAAGTTAAAAGTAAAAAGTTAAAAGTTAAAAGTTAAAAGTAAAAAGTTAAAAGTTAAAAGTTAAAAGTTAAAAGTTAAAAGTTAAAAGTTAAAAGTTAAAAGTTAAAAGTTAAAAGTTAAAAGTTTGAAGTTTAAAGTTTAAAGTTTAAAGTTTAAAGTTTAAAGTTTAAAGTTTAAAGTTTAAAGTTTAAAGTTTAAAGTTTAAAGTTTAAAGTTTAAAGTTTAAAGTTTAAAGTTTAAAGTTTAAAGTTTAAAGTTTAAAGTTTAAAGTTTAAAGTTTAAAGTTTAAAGTTTAAAGTTTAAAGTTGAAAGTTTAAAGTTTAAAGTTTAAAGTTGAAAGTTGAAAGTTGAAAGTTGAAAGTTGAAAGTTGAAAGTTGAAAGTTTAAAGTTTAAAGTTTAAAGTTTAAAGTTTAAAGTTTAAAGTTTAAAGTTTAAAGTTTAAAGTTTAAAGTTTAAAGTTTAAAGTTTAAAGTTTAAAGTTTAAAGTTTAAAGTTTAAAGTTTAAAGTTTAAAGTTTAAAGTTTAAAGTTTAAAGTTTAAAGTTTAAAGTTTAAAGTTTAAAGTTTAAAGTTTAAAGTTTAAAGTTTAAAGTTTAAAGTTTAAAGTTTAAAGTTTAAAGTTTAAAGTTTAAAGTTTAAAGTTTAAAGTTTAAAGTTTAAAGTTTAAAGTTTAAAGTTTAAAGTTTAAAGTTTAAAGTTTAAAGTTTAAAGTTTAAAGTTTAAAGTTTAAAGTTTAAAGTTTAAAGTTTAAAGTTTAAAGTTTAAAGTTTAAAGTTTAAAGTTTAAAGTTTAAAGTTTAAAGTTTAAAGTTTAAAGTTTAAAGTTTAAAGTTTAAAGTTTAAAGTTTAAAGTTTAAAGTTTAAAGTTTAAAGTTTAAAGTTTAAAGTTTAAAGTTTAAAGTTTAAAGTTTAAAGTTTAAAGTTTAAAGTTTAAAGTTTAAAGTTTAAAGTTTAAAGTTTAAAGTTTAAAGTTTAAAGTTTAAAGTTTAAAGTTTAAAGTTTAAAGTTTAAAGTTTAAAGTTTAAAGTTTAAAGTTTAAAGTTTAAAGTTTAAAGTTTAAAGTTTAAAGTTTAAAGTTTAAAGTTTAAAGTTTAAAGTTTAAAGTTTAAAGTTTAAAGTTTAAAGTTTAAAGTTTAAAGTTTAAAGTTTAAAGTTTAAAGTTTAAAGTTTAAAGTTTAAAGTTTAAAGTTTAAAGTTTAAAGTTTAAAGTTTAAAGTTTAAAGTTTAAAGTTTAAAGTTTAAAGTTTAAAGTTTAAAGTTTAAAGTTTAAAGTTTAAAGTTTAAAGTTTAAAGTTTAAAGTTGAAAGTTGAAAGTTGAAAGTTGAAAGTTGAAAGTTGAAAGTTGAAAGTTGAAAGTTGAAAGTTGAAAGTTGAAAGTTGAAAGTTGAAAGTTTAAAGTTTAAAGTTTAAAGTTTAAAGTTTAAAGTTTAAAGTTTAAAGTTTAAAGTTAAAAGTTTAAAGTTTAAAGTTTAAAGTTTAAAGTTTAAAGTTTAAAGTTTAAAGTTTAAAGTTTAAAGTTTAAAGTTTAAAGTTTAAAGTTTAAAGTTTAAAGTTTAAAGTTGAAAGTTGAAAGTTGAAAGTTTAAAGTTTAAAGTTTAAAGTTTAAAGTTTAAAGTTTAAAGCTTAAAGTTTAAAGTTAAAAGTTTAAAGTTTAAAGTTTAAAGTTTAAAGTTTAAAGTTTAAAGTTTAAAGTTTAAAGTTTAAAGTTTAAAGTTTAAAGTTTAAAGTTTAAAGTTTAAAGTTTAAAGTTTAAAGTTTAAAGTTTAAAGTTGAAAGTTGAAAGTTGAAAGTTGAAAGTTGAAAGTTGAAAGTTGAAAGTTGAAAGTTGAAAGTTGAAAGTTGAAAGTTGAAAGTTGAAAGTTGAAAGTTGAAAGTTGAAAGTTGAAAGTTGAAAGTTGAAAGTTGAAAGTTGAAAGTTGAAAGTTGAAAGTTGAAAGTTGAAAGTAGAAAGTTGAAAGTTGAAAGTTGAAAGTTGAAAGTTGAAAGTTGAAAGATGAAAGTTGAAAGTTGAAAGTTGAAAGTTGAAAGTTGAAAGTTGAAAGTTGAAATTTGACGAAATTGAAAGTTGACGGTTGAAAATTGAAAGTTAAAAATACAAAATTCAAAGTTGAAAGTTCGAAGTTCAAAGTTCAAAGTTGAAAGTAGAAAGTTGAAAGTTGCAAGTTGCAAGTTGAAGGTTTCTCAGTTAAAAATTGAAATTTGGAAGTTGAAAATCTGATATTGAAAGTTGAAGTTTGATACTTTGATGTTAAAAATTGAAAATTGAAAGTTGCATGTTGAAAATTGCAAGTTGAAAGTTGTAAGTTGAAAATTGAAAGTTTAAAGTTGAAAGTTGAAAGTTGCAAGTTAAAAGTTGAAAGTTGAAATTTAAAATTTGTATCTTGAAACTTGAACCATAGAAACGTCTTCATGTAAACATCTTGAATTTCAAAATGGCGCCTGGAGTTCATCTCTAGAAATGAAAGCAGAAAGTTGAAGGTGGAAAGTTGCAAGTTAAAAGTTGAATATTTAAAGTTTACAGTAGAGATTTGAAATTTGAAAGTAGAAAATCGAAAGTTGAAACTTATAATTTGTATCTTGAAACTCGAAGCTTAGGAACGTCTGCATGCAAACATCTTGAATTCCGATATGGCGTCTGGAGTCGATCTCTAGTCTCTGGACATCGCTCTGATTTCTAAAATACCAATATTAAGTGATAGTAAGTCATTTCATGATACTTTCCAGGAACCACTAGTCACTATCTTGAGCTTAAAGTTGGAGTCTGGTATTGATTGACGGGTTCTAGTCCTCTAGGCTATTTTCTAGAAATTGAACGACACGAGCTTCAAAATTCTGTCTGGTGTTGATTTTCGATGTTTGAGTACCATCTAGTTTCCGGGAATGCCTGTATTGGGTGGGATTTGGTCATTAAATGCTATTTGCCAGAAACCGAAGTTTCAATTTCGTCTGGATTTCAGGCTGACAATTCCGACTCTGGAATTATTCATATAAGGGGTTACGGTGTCATATTTGGCTATTTTCTAGAAACCGAAATTCACCATCTTTAATGTCAAAATGGCGTCCGGAGTGTATTTGCGGTCTCCAAACATCATTTTTTTACCCAAAATACCTATGTTGGGTGGTATTCCAGTTTTACATTACAAATCTTTCGAAAACTGAAAGAGGGATAGGTATTAGAATTGGCCAATTTTTGCGACGATGTTTTTGGTGTTCCATTTTGCTCTCTCATCTAAGAATGTTGCCATAAGACGTAATTCTACGTCAAGAATAAACAACTTTTTCTGTCAATCGAAGCTGCACATCAATAATACTTAAAACGAAAATTTCAAATCATCGACATTTGAAAGAAATATTTTGAAGTTAACGTTAACGCTGCACATTTCTAGGTAATTTACTGGACTAGTTATACCTTGATCTTAAATTAAGTTATTTAAACTGAACAGGAATTATTCACTCAATTCGCAACAGTGTAATCACTTATAATGGTAACGAACGCGATAGTTTGCAGATGTCGATTATCGAAACTAACTTTTTACAACAATATAATTTATTGACTATATGTTTAACCTAATTTGAAGACACCGAAACGAATATAACAAATCGAAAAATAAAACCTGCCGTACATGATGATACAAATGTGTATACGACAGACTAGCAATTTTCGTTCTGCTTTCAAAAGCCGAAGTCAGTCTTGCTACATTTGAACTCGTGTAACCCACATAGTAAACATGTTCTCAGCATCGTACGGAAAAACTTGTACCAAGCCATTCCCTCTACCAATTTTGGCTTCCGCAAAATGCCAGCCAAACCATGTTCTATACACCTTCCGTTTGCTAGAATCCGAGCCAAAGCAGAAAGGAACACATAACATTAAATCTCATTTTAAATGTATCTCTCGGCTCATCCCTGTTTCCGTCTGTGCCACCTAGTCGATATACAGCCGGGACTTGTAGCAACACTTTCGTTTTCTGGTTTGTGCACAATTTGCCACATAGGATACTGAACCCCACTCATCAGCCATCCGGTTCTAATCGAAGCACTTGGTGTTCTGTTTGCTTGCCTGCCTGCTCGACTGACTATGTAGCTAAACGAATAGCTGACTGAGTGTCGTTTCATGATTTGATTAAATGCGAGTTTCTGTAGTCGTTGCTGGCTCGGTTTTAGCTGGGGCTCGATAGAAAACCGAGCCCACTTCTTAGTAGAGTTCCGATTTTCCGGTCGATTTTTCACAACAGACACTACACGCTTCCGAATCCTCGCCCAGCGGCAGCGCACACGGTCGATCCACTTGAAGCGTATTCCGGTGTGGGTCGTTTCCTGTGTGAGATGTCTCGAGTGTCGTGTTGGTTAGAGCAAACCCTTGAAGTGTTCTCCAGCATCTAACGGTCGGTCTGTGTGTGGCAATATGCTGATTTTCGTGGGCGTAATTCTCCTGAGTACACTTGGACGCCGTTGCAGCAAACAGCAAGCCAACCGCAATCCCGTCCTGTTTCTGTTTCCCCGTACTAGAAAAACAGGCCAAACAACAACATAGTCGACGTTGTCACCCGCCCGAGTCGAACTTTGTTTTGACTTCAGCAGTAGTTCCAACAAAAACCAGCAGCGGAAGAACCACCCAGGGAACAGGGACCGATTCGAAATCGATTGCTGTCATCGTATGTTCTGGTGGCATGTCACTGTGTAACATGCTTTTCGAATTTTCGAGAGAAACATGAAGCCACAGAACATGCTCCGATGGATGTAGACATTTTATGACATTTTACGAGCTTTACTCGTCAAAGTCAAACTCTAGAAGCTGTGGGCAATTTAGTGATTGTAATTTTCTCAAACTTCGCTCAATCGCGAAGTTCTATACAATTCAGGTGGTTTTCGAATGATGAATAGGAAGTTTCATTGGAATTCATAGCAAAGACGCAATCGGTCTTTTGTTCCAAACATAAATCATTTTATTTCGCTTTTCACCAGTATTGTATCTCACACTAACTAGCTTTCACTTTGAGAGGCGAAACTTTTACAGTGTACACTTGAAATGCTACCGTTGCTGCCATACTGTTTCGAAACCGCGTTGCAGTTCACAGGACCAAATTGTGAAACTGCCAAGAGCTCCGAAACCATGGCCGTAAGGAGAATTTCAAAGCAGCTTTTCTTTCGTTACAGAATAATAAAATAGGATAATCATGTTGGCTTCGCACCTTTGAATAAAATTGAGTAGGTATACGGGCAGCTCTGTCTTTCACGGAAGCCTAGTTGCGGCCGGTTGCTGCTGCTGCCGCTACTGCACCGGATAAAGGATGTTCAGCACCCTTTGTCCGGTATCTTTCGAACCACCGCTGAGGCTGAGTAGTGGTTTGTTGGTGGTACAGTGCGTACAACACTAGCTATTCAGTTTGTTTGCTAGCCTACTTTTTCTCAGCTATCCCGGTGGCAGTGGCTTCTGGAAATATGCTGTTTATGTATTTTTAAACCAATTTTGCTCGGTTGAATTCTAGGTCCAGCGAAGCTTTCTTTTCACATTTAATGCCAGCTTGTCAAAGGGATTCAGGTTGAAAATTAAAATTAACAATTATGCATGAAAAATAATTCTATCTAAATGTTTGTCACATGTTTCAATTTTCGACAAACCAACTGCCACATAATTTCGCATTCAAAAAAAACTTAATAAGTTGCTCAGAGAGTTACAAATTTTCAAAGTACGTTTTTCTTCAAATCATCAGCTTGAATTTAGTTGTAAAACAAATCACTAAATTGTTTGAAGATCGTCACACGCTTTTTGAACAAGCTTCACCTTCAGGACATCAAATTTGTCTAGGCTTATGGTGGTGTGAATCAGCAGATCAGTCATATTCCAGTAGGGGCCACCGCTTCAAATGGCCATATTCCGTCGCATTCGTCCATATGTGCTAAATATCTTGATGATTTAATATGTGCGATCAACTTGTAATAAACATATTTTAACAAATTTTTAAGAATGCATATTTCCCATGATTATTTAAAATGGTCTCTTGTAACTCTAGTGGCTTTTGCTTTTTCTATAATTCAGTCTTGTCGAGCAAGCCTCTGTCATTCCTTTCGAATTTACCATTCTATAGATTCCCACGTGCCTGGTTGCTGCTAGCAATTCTCTGCTTGGTTGCTGGTTGATGGATTTTTTGTAATATGTTATTACTAGAAAGAGAATGAAATGACGGTTTGTTTTTAATTTTTTTTTGTCGTTCTAGATGAAATCTTCCGTTTGCCTACAACATAATACTCTTCGAAATTATTCAAGACAATCAGCAACACTTAATTTGATAATGTTATATGCTTCCGGAATTTTCGCAAGCAGTAAAAACAGCAGTGTTCGAAAATTTCCGATATATTTTGTGTAAGCTCTGGCTAAAATGAAAAAATTAACACCCAGATTGCCGTATTTATGAAAACTCTGCGTTAGCAATCCAGGCACAGAAGAAAATGTTCCGTCTATGATCCAATATTTTACCTGATTGAGCCGTAGGACACTTTCTTGTAATCCAAAAATAGATGTCTTTTGGCCATCGTCCTGTACATCTCCAGATGAAAAATTATCTATCTTTGCAACTGTCCACAGTATCAATTCCATCGAGAGATTGTGCTCCACGATTGATAGTTTCTAATATAATTGAATTTCAGCTCCAAAAGTCGTTTCTTAAAAGGCGAAAAATTTTAAAATTGAATGTTTAAAAGTTAATTCTAAATAAGTATAAGACTTATTTGATGCATTAATAATTTGAACGTATTTAAGGTAATATAAAACCATTTATTGAAAAACGAAAATTACGAAACCATTTATTGAAAAACGAAAAACGAAATACTTGTGGTTGGGTGCGTTCCTAAAGCTCAAACTGAATAAAAATTGAAGATTATAGCTATTCATCCATTCCTGTGAAATTCGGTGTCCCTTTACTGTTTTTCAGAGACTTAACTGAGTATCCTCGTGAACAAAACGTTAAACCGACGAACCCGGCGAGCAATTTCTATACGACACTCTCACGTAAGTTGACGCGTTTTGGGCACCAAACCAAATGGTTGAATAGCTATAATCTTTCTTTTTTCCGATTTGAGCTTTTGGAATGCACTTTTCAACCAGTATTATTTTATACTTCGAAGGTTAACATTATCTACACATCTTTTGTCCTGAAAAGGACTGTGAGCCAACAGTCAAGCTATAGCCGTCATATAATAAAAAAAAAAATCGGTCGAAGGCCACTTTAAATTTTCTGCTGTTACATTCTGACGCTTCTGTTAGCTTCAGTATCACCATCTACCATTTTCTACGAGCGGTACCATCTAATGTTACTTCGAAGATCAAACCGAAAATAAAAAAAACAGGTAACTTTTGCTTCCTCCAGCTTCCACTAGAAGTACCGTTTGCTACTGTTGTTGTGAGAATCTTAACTGAATATGAACGTAGATGATGGCCGTGTACTGCTGTTTGACGCGAAAAAAAATGCTGAGATCGATTCTTTCCAACAATTAGTTTAAAAGTTGATATCCGGGCAAGAGAAGCGTACACGTGACGGGTTGATAGATTTTGAACTTGGATGAAGTTTGCCGTAGTTTATTGCATTTGAATAACCTATTGACAATTAGGTGCACAACTGATTTCTCACTAATTGTCAATATGGTAAATAAATTGCTTTGACACGCTAGCAATTTTATTCATGACGTCATAATTTTAAGTTGCTTGAAAATGTCAGATTTTGTGTTAAAAAATTGTCATTTGCGAAAAGTGTTATTCTTCTCATCTCATAAAAGAGCACGACCAGCCAAATGCAATTATTTCAAGACGCATTGCGATAATTGTGGAGGGACAAAACATATTTTGAATAGGTTAACGGACTACTTCGGCAGCGGTTTTCTTCAGCTAGTTTTGCATTGGACTGCTGTAGAATTCTAAGCAAAGTAGTTCGATACCCTATCCAGCCCCCTGTCGATTTTAGCAACACGTTCAAATTGAAATTTGTTATGATGCCTACCGAACTAAAGAGAAAATTCAATAAGGCCAATACAAATTTCAGTTTTATTTTCTGTCACCCCCCCCCCCTCCCCCTTCAAAAATATTGAAAATTGGAAGGGGAAGAAAAAAAAGTTCAAACCGTTTTGGTAATATTATTGACTTTTCGACAGCGTATATGCTTAATTTAGCAACAAACAAGTCCAGTGACAGTTAAAGTGTCATCAAAAGGCAAACCAAATGATTAATAATGATAATAATGTGATATTTTTCAACACACTTTTGCATACAAGTTATAAACGTCGTAACTTGCACACAATTTTTTATGAAAGCTATTCCTTTTTTTCTTCGCAGTGTTATTTATTGGGCAAACTTAAACCCTTAGATAACTTTGATAACCGTGGACATAAAAACTATTCAAAATTTGTATCAGCCTAACCAATTATATCGCCAATCTGACCAGTGTTGTCAGATACCTACTGGACTGAAGCGAAAGTTCAATTGAAGACTTGGATGGTTGCTGGTGACAACACGTCCAATTTCTTATGTTGCCAAAGTTGAACCGTGCCAAGAATGAAACGTGCCAAAATCGGGGTCTGTACTGTCTAATTTGACAGATACCTACTTTATAAATTCACGGCCTTACTCTCGGCTGTCGATGCATGAAGCAAACAGGGTAGTGCAGAACGCTTTTTTGTTATTGAGCACATTTTTCCAAGCTCTCCTAGCCGAGTACTCCTATTCGCGAGTAGGAACTCGCGTACTCTTCTACAGTCACTGAGTAGAAATACAAAAGTGAAGAATAAAGAGTATCTATTTCGTAAGCGTGTGTGCCAACGAATTGAGAAGGGTAGCATATGTCTTGTTCTCAAGCGGAAAGAAGGAGGAAGGTTTTGCTTCTCACTAGTTTTGCAACACGGTTCGCGTGGAGGAAGGCTTAAAACCGAAGATACTGAATTGGAGGAACTGCGCGATGAGGTTTCATGCCAAACGCAGAAACAGCTTGCTTCAGTTTTAAGAGTTACCCGCCAAGCCATTTGCAAGCAATTGCATACTCTGGGAATGGTTTAAGAACCAGGATCTTGGGTTCCTTATGATTTGGAGCCAACGGACCTTGAGCGTTGTTTTTTCGCCTGTGGAAAACTGTTCCAGTGGCAAAAAAGAAGAGTTTTCTTCATTGCATCATGATAGGTGATAAAACATGACAGCAACCCAAATAAAAAAAAGTCGTGGGGGTTGCCCGGTCACGTCTCTACATCATCGGCTCGACCAAATATACGAGCTGTGAAGGTTATGCTGTGTATTAAGTGGGACCAGGTCTGTGTTATATGTTCTCAGCTGTTAAAATCGAACGAAACCATCAACGGGAACCGGTCTCTACTTATATACTAAAGGCTACAATACGAGCGGAGACACAAAAAAGTGATTTTACTGCATGACACCGCTCTGTCTCATACTGACAAAGGCGTTAAAACTTACATAGAAGCCCGTCATATACCTCAAATATTACGCTGTCCGATTATTATTGATTGAACCATTCCATAGCAAATGATCTCGCTGATCAGCACTTCTGCTCATGTGAAGATCGTAACGATATTTGTGCTCTGCCAGAAAGATGGTGCAAAGTTGAAGCTAGCGATAATTTATAGATAACCATTTATTTTTAATAAAATTGTATTTATATTAAAAAAATAGCTACAACTTAGTGGCTCGCCTGATACCAAATCTTATAAAACAAATATATAGATTGGTGCATAGAACATGATAATCGAATGAATGAATAAATGAATTAAAATCGTAGGATTCCGTGCCAACTCAACTAGGCGTTGGCAGCACCCTCTCACAATTAAAACAAATTTTGGGCGTGTAGATCTTACTACCCTAACCGTTATGTACTCGGCAGGGTACCCGGGTATCTTTTCAAACGTTATTGCTTCAAAAAACAGGGATTACCTCAATTCAACCAGCTGGAACCTATAGAATGCCCCTTACTACTGGAAATAAACCATTTTCCATCATCAGAATGTTTATAGCAGCAGGGGGATCGAAGGGAAGGGCTTCGAATTTGTTTACCCCATAAGTACTCGGTAGGGTACCCGGGTACCCACAAAAAAAATGCTTTTTCATTGTTTGACCGATTTTCGATCTTGGCCTCGTTTGAACGATTGGAAAATCTGTCTACTTTTATAATCCGAGACCGACATGGAGCACATCTGGTTTCTGTAAATCCGGATCTTCGGGAGCATGTTCCGGTGAGACAAATTAGTACAGCAGTCAATAAAACCGACCAACAATGGTATCAAAATTTATGAAAGCATTCTGGAGTTGATTTTCATTCATTTTGAGTATATTTGATAAGTTGCCCGAAATGGCCATTTCGGAGCAGATTCCCAATATTGAACATGGTCCTGAAGATCCGGATCTACGGGAACCATATGGGAACCAATGGCTCTTCAGGTTCCGTATAATAAAAATAGACAAATTTTCCAATCCTATGACGGGTCAAGATCGAAATCGGTCAAGAATTAAAGAAGTAAGAAGCATTTTCCGAGTACTTACGTGTGTTTAAATTGTCGAGTACATAACGGCTAATCAACTTTACATATGTTTTGTTTTGAAAATTTATTTGTACTAGCATTTGAAAAAGGTGGAACTTTTCTCAGTTTTTATAAAAAAAACCTAAATTAATCCACCTAACCATCCTAACTATAATTGTATACTTATTAGGCTGCCTATAATCGCATATCAGTCCCATCTTCATTTTCATCAAGTTGAGAAAACAGCACGTAAAGGTATTTTTCGTGCTTAAATTATTTCAACTGTTGAGCGTGGTTTATTCCCATATTTTCGACATGATATAATGAGATAGACATTTACCATAACTTCTCTATGAGAACAACAAGAATGCACGTGGCACTGGTATGCGATTATAGGCAGTAGGCCAGTAAATCACAAATCGTATAGCAACGTAAATCTAATTTCAATTATGAATAAAATGAATTCAATAGATAATTTTCAGAAGGTAAACCAAAGACTATCTTTGAACTATAGCTTGACGTGGTTTTTGTAAATATTATGGATGTTATCACTGGAGTATATGAGTCTTATTTTTCCAATCGAGAACCAATTTTAAAATGCTGGATAGAAGCAACATATTTTTTTTATAAACAGAAACAGTAAACAGTAAATAGTAATAGATAACAAAGATGCTGATTTCATACTAGAACAGCAAATATGTATGTTAGTTCGAGGCAGTTCTAATTTTTTAATTCCCCATAATCCAGGTTTGAATACCACATTCGCATTATTTTCAGAAATCGCAGGACCTAGAATTATGAATCAGCATCAAGTCTTTTTTTACGAGTTGAAGCAAACTTCTACTAACCTCAGATCAGCATTACAAAGAAAAAAATATAACCATTGACGAAAGTTGTCAATTCAATTCTATCTCAAATGCATAATCTGAAAATGAAGGTTTTCGCGACATTTGAGAGATTTGGATTTTCGGAGTGTAGACGAGAACATTATTCTTTTCGAAGGCCTAGGCTGTACGATAAAATCCGAAATAAAGACTTTATAAAACTTCCTGCGATAACGAGAAATGGAATAACATATTTGCACTTTGTCTTAAATTAGAAACCAATATTTATATCTTATAAGAGCGTAGTGTATCATATCATAGGAATAACCCAAGTAACAAAACTGGTTTTATCAAAGTTTCATAGCGCTGTTTTGGCTGTATTAGGCGCTATAAAACTCTGATAAAACCAATGTCGTTACCAGGGAAGTGACTTCCAGGGGGACACAAAAATGTTTGTTTGACAACTTTTTCCCTAAAAATGCCCCCTTTGTTTAAAGTTATTTTAGGCAACTTTATTGTACATGCGAAAAACTTATGTTATAAATAAACCAGGATGACCGATTTTTTTCAAAATTATTTTTTTTGTTTGTTTTCAAAACGATTTGTTTTCAGTGTAAGACCTGGAATTCAATTTTGTCTACATTTTTCGATAGAAGTTGAGGAACTTATCTAACAGTCATCCTATTGTCATCCTATCTATCTCTTGACATTATTCAGATATATTGATACATTTATCAAGATTTCAGCCCATTTTAAATATAGTACAGATGCATTTTCCAAAAACATGCAAAGTTGCTAAGGGTTGTAAGACCTACCTGCCCATAAAAGCTTAAGAGTCCCATAAGACTTTTAGGCAAATTTTAGTTTATACTGTCTATGTATCTAATTGTATGCAAATTTTCGTATGCCTTAACAAAATTTAAAAGTTTGTTCTGAAAAATACTGGAAAAATACCAAACCTTGTCTGTCCAATATTGAAAATAAAGGCATACGAGGCTCATCCCGATGATGATGATGATTGTAGACACTATGTCGAAAGAGGTTTCATCTATCAGCTTTAGTTGCTTTTTGGTAAGTAACATGCACCGGTTCATGTTGCAATCTGTTGAAACTAAACCATCATATTATAATTCATATGATCCAATGTGGCCATTTCGAAAAAAAATTGGATTGAATAAACTGTTCACATGACATACACAATAAGGAATGATAATGAATGCCTTGGCCGTCTTAGAATGCGTCGAGACTGATATGCTTTTATTTTTTATATATAGAGAGAAAATAAAGGTAAACAAGTCCCATCATTTATTTCCGAGCCTAGCGGAGGCCTAGTGTGGTTGGTAACGTCTCCGCCAACCACGCTCGACGCCTGGGTTCGAATCCCACCGCCGACATAGGTGTCGATGGTTGTGAGGTGGCGTGATCCCGGGAGATTTTCTGAGGCGAAAAAATCTCTGGGATCACGCCTTCCATCGCATGAGGAAGTAAAGCCGTTGGCGCCGGTCCGTTAATAAACGGGTCGTGAGTTAGGGTCCTGGGTGTGGAGTCGCCTCCCTGAGCGTCGGTGATTGGCCACAACAGTGGCGGAGCTAGACCGACGGAAAATAAGCGAGAATAAAAAAAAAATATTTCCGAGCCTGGAAGTTTTGCAACAGTTCTTAGAACTCATGGAAATAGATAATGTTCCACTTCATAAACATATAGTTGAATAAAACATACTTTTTGTCAAATCATAGTTATTCGCATCAAATTAAAGATTAGAACTTCAATTGCAATTTTGTCAATTGTGAGCATTTCCATATGGGACTCTTATGCTTTTATAGGCAGTACACATTCACGGGCTTCCTCTCCAGGGAGTTGTAACTGACGATAATTATCACCGAAGGCAGTGAGGCTCAAAGTAGGGAGCGTAAAAAGGAAGGGTGAAAAGCATACACACAAGTACGAATTACATTATATTGCCAATAATAGAATTGTGGAATACACAACCATCCGGGCGATATCACAAAAGAACAAGGCTTCTGGTCGCAGTGATGAGTCCATATTTTTGCTTGAAAATGTCGGGTTTTGTGTCAAATAATCGTTATTTGCGGTAAATTTAACTTTCTCATTTTATTTAAAGAAAACGGCGACTGAAGCGCATTGAGAGTTAAAAAAGTTTGAACACATCATTTGATTTTCCTGTATGGACTTCCTCACTGTGACGAGAATCGTAGATCTATTGTGAGATATGCCCGGGTGTCTGCTGTATCCCGCACTTCTATTATTAGCAATACCGCTATTGAGAAGCGACATACTTATTACTATTGTTTATCAGTGCTTGTGTGTAATGTGATACTCTTCCTTTTTTTACACGCTTACTGCTCTACTATACCGATGCTCGTGTTCTTCTTGCCAAATATCACCAATTGTAATTCCCTGGAGAAGTTTCGTCGTGCGTCCTTCTGGCCAGTTTTATTAATAAGAGGAGCTTATGTTTTTGTTAAGAGAAAGTCACGCAAAGGTGTTATTATAGATTTCAGCGTAAAGAAAAAGTTAGTGGTGAGGAGCCTGAGAATGAACCCATATTTAAAAGTCC
Organism: Wyeomyia smithii; assembly: GCF_029784165.1. NCBI lineage: Eukaryota > Metazoa > Arthropoda > Insecta > Diptera > Culicidae > Wyeomyia > Wyeomyia smithii. The sequence goes on along the minus strand of NC_073695.1, from coordinate 87,172,754 downwards.
AGTTTTGACATCGAATGACCTGATTCTACTAAGATTCGAATCTACGACCAGTCGCTTGACAAAGCGGACTCTGTAACCTTGCAGCTACGCAGCTCCCCAAGCGACACATCATACCGTTATTGGTTCTGTCGTCTTAAAGACGCCTACTGTCTGTCTGGTCCCCGTGGCTCTGTGGTTAGCGATGTCGGTCGGCTAGCTCTCCCACACGGTTGTGATACCGGGTTCGATTCCCAATCGAGTCGAGGATCTTTTCGAGCTGAAAATTTTTTTTGACTCAGCACTGGGGCACGGTGTATCGTTGTACTTATCCTACACATGCAAAATGTGCCAAAAAAACAATATCGATAACGAAATCCCTCAACTAATCTAGTTGATCGAGACCGCTTGTTCGCGCCAAAAGTCCCGCCTCAGATGGGCACGACTGTAAGTCACCCACCACACCACCACACAGGCTGAGGCCCAAGCGACGCCAACTTGCGCGCGCTTATTTGCGGCTTTGTTTGCCGCCGGACAATGCTGCTCACCACCAGACAGCCTATAAAAGCGCTCTCCGCAGCAGCGCTAGCGGTCAGTCAGTCGTTATTCGTCATTAGTCGTCAGTAGTTAGTCGTTTCGTTACCTACGGCACATTTGTGTCGGCCGTTTGCGCCAGTCGGCCGTAGGCCGCATAGCTACTCGGCTCGATGCCAGTAGCTATCGTTCAAATATATAATTAAATTAAACACTCGTGTTTTAAGTGTTAGAATAAATTCCTCCCCGTTCGACCTGTCCGCACGCAGCAGTCGACCGTAAGTGCTTTGGGCCGTTATTGCCCCTGCTGGTGACGATCAAACGCGCGAGTTTACCGCCGATTAAAATATAACAAAACGTAGGGTCGGTTTGCGCCAATACCGCTATTAGCCCCAAGGCTAAGCGTGCGATATTGTTTTTTGTCTGAAAGCCAAAACTCGTAGGAATTGCTCAATCAGGAGAAATTGCTCAATGAGGATGGGAGCAAAAAACAGGAACAGCTTGCTTCGGTATTGCCAACCGTCATATGCATGAAGTTGTATTATAGTCCCTCTGATGACCAAATTAAACGAAAAACCAGCAGACTATAATTGTGGCTAAACTAAAACTGGATGATCGTAACTTAGACAGATGGATACCGTGATAGGCGTGTTGGATTTTATATACGCTATGATAAAATTTAGAGAATCAGTTATGATGAAAGATTTTGAGAGCGTTCGAAGGTCAATTCAAAAACAACATATCACCTTGAATGAAAAACTGCAAAGTTATGAAATTCAATCCTAAATTAGCATTTTATTTTACAATATCACCGATACCACAGAGTAGTTTTTAAATCTCGAATGATAAATAAAGTCAGATATTTAACAAAATATGACAAGTCAAGGCATTTATTCAATCATTATCTTAGTTTAGAGGAATTAAATTTTGATTGCATAGTCATTTTCTACTAAATTACGGCGAAGAGCGGTAATTACGATAAAACTCGTGGCTTGTTTCACCAAAAATATTTCACGGCATGCGTTTTTACTTGCACGAAAACGATGTAAATGACACTAATAACACAGTGCATCAAGAATTGACTTTTTTTCTGCTTTGGTTTATATATATAATTTTTTTGTGTATTTTGATGCAAAACCAAAAATCTCCGAGTTTGAATATATTTCAACATAAGGGGCAATAATCGCGCCATTTTGTATTTTTTAGAAATCGGAATTTGCGATGTTTTTTCGACGCCATTTTGTTGTTGATTTTTTCCACATATTAGCATCTTCTTACCCATCTTAAAAAAACAGATCTTAAATCGGACAAAAACTGAGCTCAAAACGGTGACTCTACGAAACCGGTTTTGGCATGGTTTTAGTATATTTCACAGAGCAAAATAATATCGAGTATGTATGAGCATTAATGGTAATGCGCTAATATCTGAAGGTGGTAGTCAAATTATATCTTATATTGAGTAAAAAAGTCTCATAAATCGATTGGTAGGTGTCTGATCTACGTGAAATGTCAGCAACATGTCGATTTTGCCCCAATTCCCCTGCAATATTGAATCAGGTTTATCTCGACGTTAAATTAACCTATTTGAAATCTGTTTAATGTAATTTCTAGAGTGTAAGCGTTACTCAAAGATACAATAACAATTTGGCGGTTTTGGTTCGAACATGTCATTGATTCAAATAAAGTTACATTAGGCGTTTGGTTCATGTATGAAAACTCACGAGTAAACGTTTCATGAAATATGAAAACACTTCGTAACTGATTGCACACAAGCCTAAGGAATAGGATACAAGACTTGCATCGGCAACCTTGCATACAAAATGTCTCACATTGAATTGCTTTTGCAAAAGCATTGTAGGTACTCGTATACGAGTGATACAATTCGAAAAGGATGAAAAAATCCAACTTGAATGAAACTGTACAATGAATAATCTAAAATAAATGATTTTTTTTTTCAAACAAAGGAGAATCAATCCTATGGTAATTATATAGTTAAAACGTGTACATTATTTCCGAAAACTTATCGAAACAAAAGCCTTATCAGCCCAAACTTCTGCTTGAATCTGAGCACAATTCTAGTGTTTGGCAAGCTCTGCGCTGGCACATTGACGCACACAATTACTCTCGCTGACCCGGTCCATCAGCATAGATAATCAAAAATTTAAACAACAAGACCAGTTTAGTTAATTATGCAAAAAGTTTCGTACCGTTGATTGAAGCCGGCAGCGGCCATCGGAGCATCCATTTAATCGTGCGTTATTTGCGATTCCCTTGACTACTTTTGCGAAATATGCCCACACGGTATATAAATATGCCGCTGCTAGGATAAATATTTAACGCATACATGCACTCCCCTCTCGCCCCTTATCCTCGCTGCCCGCAGGACTAATCTCATCCTGCTTGAGTTTGCCGGTTCCTCCTGGTGTACAGGGCGGCACCGTCGTCGGTCGAATGATGGCTGTCCTCTCCATTTGTGCAATAAAATTTGCTTCGTTCGGTTTTCACTAGGAAGCGCGCTTTTGTGGCCGCGTTCAGGCAGCGTGCGACCGCGCGTGGCTCTCGGTGCGCCTTGATTTCAATGCCATTATAATTTTATTCAGTATACTAAATAATGAAATTAACAAATGAAATATTTTATGCGTGTCCTGGCTGACATGGTCTCTAGTGGGAGGTGATTTGTGCCTTGAAATTGCACAGCCATACAACCAGCCTATTCGGGTATTATTGCTTTCAGGAACAATGGAACCGAACATTAGTTGAATGCTAATTCTTGCTTTCGACTAATTCTCGGTAAGCATTCGCAGATAGAATACCGTGAAGGCGCTTAGGGTTTATACGAAACCAAGCAAACAATTTGTCAACCAATAATCAAAGCATTTGTATATTTAATTGTTCATCAGTTTTAAGAATCAAATTCAAAGAGCTTTCTATGAATAATTTTCAAAATAGTCAATTTTGTGGAGTCTCTTTGGTTGATAATATTGTTCACTTTCACTTTGCATTCAACAGTTTTGGCCAGCTGCCAATAAAATGCCTCAAACTCAAATAAACACAGTACAATAGTGATAATTAGGTGAATCCCTTTTACCACATCCATAAATCATGCTTTACGGATTAGGAAAAGTCTCCATTAAGCCGGTGACTGTAGAGCCTAGAGTGAAATCATTAATTTATGATGAATTTACCGAAGTACAATCGCAACATATACAGCAGCAGCAACAGTAACATCAAACTCGAGGTGTGATTAGGCACGCATCCTGCTATCTCATCAAAATTTGTACCAGAAGTGCTGATGGTAAGACTCAAACTGACGCCTGAATCCTGCACATCAGGAGCGATGTTTGTATAATACCGAGTAATCTCACCGAACGCTGCCCAGAGCTGACATTCATTGTCGCTTTACGACCGCACTTTTGATTTGACCCCTACCGGCGCCGTCAGTCGATCGTTAGGAAGAGGTGCCCTAGTAAATCACACGCCAGAACGGGAGCAACATGCACTACATATATCCCTCAATCGTACACCCATACAAACATGCATACATACGCACACCCACAGACATAAACCGGTGGTTGGTTAGTCAGTTGGTCGGTCTGTTGGTCGAACCGGAGAATATAGACTGCCATTCGGTAGCAATTTACGATAACTGTTACTATTTTAATTTTAGTGGTCGATGCCCAGCAGGTCAATTTCAGTGCCAAGTCAGCAAACTGGCTTTGGTTGTTGTGCACTTACTCACACACCCATGCATGCACACATCCACACGTATTTACCCATTTTAATTAGAGTGAAATAAATTCGTCCGACGATTGTCGTTGCGGTCATGTCAGGAACCACTGGACATTGGCATCATAAAACTGAATAAGGCTATCAATGGAAACGGACCAGCACGAAAACCCATACCCATCGCACTGAAATGTGGTCCATTACCTTTCAGTATCAGAGCTTGCTCATTACCATCTTTACCAAGGACATGCCATAAATCTGCATGAAATTACACTAAACTATCATCGGATTTATTAACTTCAATGCCGTACTCATCCACTGCCGAAAACAGGGGTTGACGAAATTTGACACCCCCGGCGAGATTGCTCTGTTTCCCAGCAGGACACAATTCGCAGAAGTGTGTTATCGTCTCCGTACTTCGCACGCCGAGATCGGATGCTGCCGGAATTTATGCGTGTGTTTGTGTAAACTTTACATGGAAATAACACTTCTTTCCGATATCTATCTCAACCGGGGCTAATATTGTTGTATTAGAAACTCTCGTGCTCTCGCGACCGGATTCGAGTTTCCTTCCAATTTGTAGTCGAAACGATGTCATGAATATTCTTGCTACACTCCACACGTTTCCCCCGGGGCATGGTGCTTATGGGTTGATGACTGTTAGTTCCTGGATGGTGGGTGCGAGAGTGGCGGGATACTCGGTGAATTGGCAGCATTAGTAGTCCCATCACATACTAGTGTGTTCATCCTCGCTCTCCTCGGTTCGATTCGGATTGCATAAACATGTGTGCCAGTCATCAGAGCGTGGGACGCTGAACGGGGCCAACGGGATGAAAGTTTGGCAATGTGTCAGCGAAAGGAACTGGTTCAGGGGTATTGTTACGGTAAACGCAACAAATAACAAGTGGCGCTTGAACAAACATTTCTTTCGACGGAAAAGTTACGGTTTTATTTGAGTTTATACTTCGGGAAAAACTTGTTAATTTCGGTGACTAGCGAGTGTTTGAGGGTAAAACACGAGACATGGTTTGAATATTTTGTTAACATATTTGAAACTCGCAACGAAATTTTGTTGATGTTTTGCTCTTCTTAGAAGCGGGTGTTGTTTCATTACAAAAGTGAACTTTACAATTAGGACTTAATCCTATAATGGTGACCTTAATTCAATCGTCGAGTTTGGAAGATACAGACGCGAGACACACGAAGGTTGAATTGACGTAAGGTAGAATGGAACACACTACTCAATGAAATTGAAAAATAAAACATGCGGTTGACATAAAGTAGAGACAATTGTATATTTCAAATAGTTGTGCTTTTTGGTAATCATTAAACACGCAACATAAAATTTACAGCAAAAATTTTAGTGTAAACTGCATGCTGCAAATCTGAGATTTTTTGTCACGATACTTAGACCAAAAGTACATAGTAAATAGTCATGAATAATATGTATTAATTTGATATCCATCATAATCGGCATCGCGTCCATTTTACCTCGTAGTAGTGTGTCACAGCTATTAGCAGTGACCGGAAAGGCTGAAAGAAAACGCGATGAGACAAAATGTTTAACATGTCCGGACGTTTTCATGCTATGAAGATCTGCAGTCCGCCGGTTGATCCGTGTGGAACGTTGCGATCGAATGAGTCGCCTGCTCAGCCTTGCTACGCCAAAATCAATTGCTACTCTGTCAGTTCAACAAGGGGCTAGACATTTTTCAATAAAGGAACTGCTCCATTATTCATCTTAGTCCATATATTCATCTCATACAACGTGAAAACACAATTGAAAACAGGAAAAAACGCATATTTTTTAACTTATCCATGGAATAGATTCTTTTTGGTTCACTTTAGATTTCTTATAAAATAAAATCCTCAAAAACTCACTGAAAAGCTCTAAATTTGATATTATAGTCGGGGATCTGCACTCTAAAACTGATTTAATTCAATCACCTACCTAAAAAAGCAAAATCCGCGCATTGTTTTATACGGCTACAGCAGGACTTGTTCAGCAGCCAACCAAAGTTTTTTTCATCACTAGCGGACCACTTTTTATTCTCATCATTAAACAAAATCACTCACTACACTAAGAATTCTGTAATCTTTGAAATGTTCACCTCAAATTTCCAAAAACAAGCTTGAATTAGCAGAAATATATGAGATGAATTTCTACAAATCCTAAATTTCAACTGTATCTATTTTCATCTGTTTTCACTGCGTTGAAGAAAATCAAAAGTTGCCAAATCAGTTTCTGTTAATACGAAAAATCATACTGAAAATGTTGAATTATTCCGACATAATTGACATGAATGGACAACACTGCAGTGGTTGCCTAGGTTACCAATTTTGCACAAATATCTAGGTAACCTACTACGACGGGCTACGGCTACGTTCTTTCATGATAATTTTATTCATTCATGATTAACAGTGTGATGAATATGGGGGCATCGTGAGATGAATAATTGAGCAGTTATTCAAGTTTTGAGATGGGTATTGAAACGTTGTGGAAAATGGTTTGTTTTACAAAATTCAGGATAAATCTGCCTAAGTTTACTAAAAATACAATGCTGAACGATTCCACAAGAGCATGTAAGCGTATTTAGTTTATTTGTTCAATGATTTCGTGAAAATTTGGTGTTTAATCCGTGCATTCTTCGTGAATATCGGCTTAATGAGATGAGTAATGGAGTTCCCCTAGTATATTTTCATTTAAACTTGCTACTCTCAAGGAGTAAGAGAATTGAAACTGCTATTGTGAGAATAAATAGTCGAAAGCTATACGGGGGAATGGACCGCGAAATAATCCTATCCGCTCGACAATAGAGGACTACTATCAGCGATTGATATGTGCCGTGGTAGTCCAAGATCAAGGGGAGTGGGTTTTTCTGTGCAGCGTTAGTGTGCATCTGAAAATGATGTAGTCATTCGAAGAATGGTGAGAATTTATGTTTCCTGTATCAGAGACGAACATTGCGGTTCCTGGAGAAGCTTCTTCTTGCAGATCTAGCTTTCGACGTTTTCTTTTAAAGACTAAAACCGGTAGTTCATTATGACCAGTAGCACTCATGGTATGTACCACATACCGCTGTTGTCGGCTCTCCTCTCTCAGCTGAGCCTACTCTACCTACGGTCTTTTCCGTTTTGTAGACACTTTATCGAGTATCGTGGACATTTCCGACTCATTCATATTATAGGTCCGATCTGGTGAGAATCCGTCTGTCAAATTGTCAAAAACAATTGTCCATCTGCTTTCTGCAAGACTGGTTTGCTGCGGAGTCCATGAAGACAATTCATGTCTTCACATGAAGAAAAACGTCCATTCTTTTCCAGCCAGATTCGATTCCGATTGAAACCCATGTAAAACCTTGTTTGCTTCTGCGTATTGCAATACAACTCTTCCGATGTCCATTTCCGATAATCCATAGGCTCCTGCAATGTCCGGTTGGTTCTTCTTCCTGATGCTTGGTGACAACCAATCTGAATCATTTAGGATGTTGTGCCCCGTAGCCCTCCGAAACACAACAATTTGAGTACAATTAACCAAAAATCCGAATATTTGTAATATTTTTAACGTTGCAGTAACGTCTATATCGAAGTTAGGCGCCTGAATGTGAAAATCTAGTAATTCAACCAGGGAAAAGTGGTTAGGTTGTGAGCGCTTATATATCAGTCATTTCTTTTCAGAACATCGAGGTTTTGGTATCAAGCGATCAGCAATTCTTTTAAGGTTAAATTTATGTAGCATTGTTTGAGATACACTATTGTTTGAGATACACTATTGAAAAATTGGTAAATAACATCGATTGTCTAAACGATACCGAGCAGCCAATCATTATCTCTCTTCCCAAGCACAGTCGACACTAACGGATACAGTCGATCTCACTTTGTAAACGATTTGTTGTTGTTGTTGTTATTTTACTTTCCTCGCCTTTTCCTATTCTTCTAAACTCCTCCCTTTCTCGAAATAACTGACGAAACCTCGATATAAAATGTACCATTCGAACAATTCATCCCAGCATTTTCATTCCAAAACTCTACCGGTATCATACGCAGGCCATCGAATTGAATTTCTCGTTCGTGCGTTGGCCGGCAAAGCGGACGGTTCTTTTTGAAGCAGCAGAAAGCTGTTAGTGGCGATTATTGGTCGCTTTAAAAAGCACATGCCATCGAAATAATTTTCTCATTTGTTCGTTGAACGGCGGAGCGGACGGTTGTTTCAGGAGCAGCAGACAGCGGTTGGTGGCAAATATTAGTCGCTTATAAAAGCGCATGCCATAGAATTAAATTTCTTATTCGTTCGTATGTATGGATTGCTAAAACACGTTAGAAAAAATCTTTCACCATCGTTGGATTCGGAAGACGTTAATCTAAAATTATGGAGCTTGAAAATTGAAGAGCTATGTTAAAACCTACCGTGGAAGACTGAAAAAATCAGGTTTCCATGAAAATACGTACTCTGGTGAACTTAAACAGGTTTTTCTCAAAATGATTGCATGCTAAAATAAATATTTCATCGCTTATGGATTCGGGAGACCTTACCGCAAAAATTAAGAGCTTAAAATTTGAAGAACGGTTTTGTTGTTTGGATTTTTATAAAAATACGTAGTTTTTTTGATTTTGTAATGAAATAATTTGGAAACTTAAAAATTAACTCTTACATACCATATTTCTTCCACCTGACATGATTTGATACATGGAGCAATTTTTACGTATGAAAATTCTCAATGTTTGCTCAATTAGAAAAAACACAGACATATTTGCGTCTCACAAGACGGGGAGGGGTCCAGGGGGACGGCATCTTTACCAAAACTTAGAGCAACTATTCCACTTGAATAAAATTCCAAGTTTTCCCAAATCGGCCGTTCCAGTGCTGAGAACGAGCATTTTCAAAAAACACCCGTCCCGGGTCTTCACGGGCTAATATATGTAAAAAAAAACGTAGTCAAACGTCATGCGGTCGTGTCTTCGGTACCAACCTCCTACTGTATTTTCATTAGTGTTTATTGGTACCTGATTACGAAACTCTTTGAAATAGTGAGTTTTGATTCACCGTTGACATTCCTTTGCTGGGTGGCTAGCGGCGACTACGTATATTACGCAAGTTTTGCCCTTAAACTGACACTAAAATGAAAGAACTGCATCAACAAACTGATGAAATTTGCAAATGCATTATTCAGCGTTTTTGAAGGTAATTAGATATATTTAGAAAGAAAGTTCAATATTCACCACAACTCTATAATACTGTGCATAAAGTACGAAATATACAATACATACCAATTCGATTTCAACCAGAAAAGTTCGGTATGTTCTGCCAATAATGCTGAATACGTTTCAGAAAATTAAAAAGGAAGTGACATATTGAAAAAGACGGTAACAACTTAACGTCACAACAGAATTTTAATCTTCAGACTCATGTAAGCCACCAGTTAATGTCAACACGAACAGGGTTTTTTCCCCAAACGCACATTGGCAATATGCAACACGCAACAATTGAACTGTTGGTAACTGCTTCCATCCGCCACGAGAACAATCGTCAACACGAGAACGATACGTGTAGATTCGCATTGTAAAACTGGGACAAACTGTGAGAACTGGAAATAAAGGCGGAGCTAATTAGAAGATAGCTCTAAAATAAACATCGGGTGACATCGTGATTGGATTACCGCTGCTTTTCTTACTAATTTGTAATTATTTTTTCACAAGTTTTTAATTGAAAAAATATGCCAAATATTATACTTAAACGGTACATAGAAAAATATGTACCAACCATCGACGTATCCGCCCAAATGCAACAAATTGTTTGACACAGATGCTCACTCCTTTCGGCGTAGTTTTGACTTGCTCTGGTAACAACGCGTCATTCATAAACTGCAACTGAGGTTTGATGCTGCTGCAAATCAAATATCTTATAATACCAATATAGTTCACTCCCGAATTTCCCATATAATTTCGAGAAGACGCATAGGGAACACCCTCTCTTGAGGTGAAAAAGGTAACTAAGCTCATTGCACAATGGTACAGTAACGCAATTTAGGCTTTTCGATGTGATTTTGTTTTAAAGCAATAGTTTCTATTAAGAATCCGTTTCTTATACTTAGTCCTTTATTTATGTGCAAATGAAAGTTAGGGTGGCCCTAAAATCAACGAAACAAAATAAACTGACTTTTTCATTTGCAGAAATAATTGTATACATTCTTCGGCAAAATTGTAAACCAACTAATTTTAAGCAACTTCGTTATTTTTTTTTTGTAGCTATCAAATTTACCGATTTAGAGCAATTTTACCTTACTGACCTAGGGTTAAAAATAGAAGATTTTCTGCTTTATTTTTTCAGTTCAAATGTAATAACAAAGTTTTCTTCGGTTAACCTTAATAACACAAAAATACGTAACTCTTGACGAAAAAACATTGTCGATATGTTGTATAGGTAAAGAGTTTTTATTTTTTCAATAAAACGTTCAATAAAAACATTTTTAAGCTCTCGAGGTCATCCGAAGAATACTCTGTTATTAAATTTGAACTGAAAAAATAGAGCCAAAAAACTTCGTTTTCTCGGAACCCGCTCTAAACCAGTCACGTAAAATTGCTCTATTTCGGTCAATTTAATAGCTACAGAAGAGTTTTTTTTTGTTACTCAAAATTAGTTAATCTACAACTGTGCCCAAGATTGTACACAGTTATTTCTGCAAATAAAAAAGTTATTTTTTTAATTCGCCGATTTTAAGACCACTCCAATTTTCATTTGCACATAAATAAAGGCTTTAAAAAACAAGTTCTTAGAAGGAACTATGACTCTAAAATTAAAGAATCGCATCGTAAACCTCATGTCCGCCTAAATTGCCTTACTAATTTCTGTGAGCGTGTGACCGATATTCTTACACACGAAACTGAAAATACTCAATTTTAGACTTAGTTGACTCAATTTCATACTTTCACAGAAAAATGACAAATCATGTGAAAAAATTATTGCAGATTGCGATGACGCGCTAGTGTAGGGTTACATCAACAATGTCTCTAGTTGAATTTTCTATATAATATGCTTGTATTTAACAACGAATGATCTGGTTGTACTGAGTTTCGAGCCCGCAATCTTCCGCTCTGTACCAATTAGTAGAAAAGACATGGCTAGTTTGTGCTTGGCCAAACATCAAATGTCAAATACTCAAAACACCCGTAACGTAGAAATCTTCTAAAACTAATGTTTTGAAATAAATCACTAGAACTTTCTTAACGTCAATAATGAACTTTGAGTACTTTATGCGAACAATATACCTGCATGCTTTTTCCTGTGTGCTCGAAAATCGCTGCCTATACTTTCAAAGCTTCTTAAGGGATTTTAACGCGGATTATTTTTACTCGATTCGGAAGATTATTTGTACGCGGTATCAAATAAGTTTAGTATAAATATATCGAATCTAATCTTTTAAATGCGGTACAACCAACCGCGTGAAAAGCAACCCCAGTGTATACTATTGTTTTAAGCTTTCACTTGAAATCTACTCATTCGAGTTTTTAAATATTAATTATATTCACTTGACATGTAGAACAGATTAGATGTCACCTGTTTTGTCATTAGAAGCGCCAATTGGTTTATCTCCACAATAACAAGAAAATCAGCTGATTACAGTTCAGGCTGCTACTTGGATAGAGCCTCGATCGGGGAAGCGCGAAAAACAAATATCCAATCGGTTGCTCCAGTATCGCGAGAATAGCCATCCTTAACACAACAATAAAATACCACGCTTCATTTTTTGCAGACATTATGATTTTGTGTTCGGTTCTGTTTTGGGTTTGAGGTTGCAAAAATAATAACACAAATAAACGTACCAACCGTGAAACGTCACCCATGTACTGTCTCATACATAAGCGGACGTTATTCTCATTATAAAATTCACAATAATATGTAAATTTTTTTCAGTGTACCCATTTGAGTAATTTTATTGTCGAAAGTGATTCATTTTCGAATGTCCTGTAGAACAAAATCAGAAGTGGCGCTCCTAGCGGTCGAAAAGGTGACTAGCGCTTCTGTCATTTTCAATGTGTCTTCATGATTTTACGTAAGTGAACTATATTGGTATAATAAGATATTTGTGCAAACGCACAGCAGTGTGATGTTTATTACGATTTGTTGATACTGTGCTTAACAAGCGGTATATACGAAACAAATCCGATTTCAAAATGACTGACACGCAAGCAGCCGGTTTATCTTTCTTGTAAAAGTATTTTACTTCAACCTTGCGGTCGTGGCTTTGCACACAACCCTCCTGGGATTTTTTTTTGTACAGTGGTCCAAGAAGGGAAAAAGTTGAGCTTTATTCTATAGCACCTTTTAACCTGCGTTTTAGCTGAACGGTGTCTTTAAAACAATTGTTTGTATCAATAACCTAAATAAAATCAAATTGTCCAAAGTTATAAAAAATTTTCCATGTCAAAAATAAACAACAAACTTTTCTGTGTTAAAAGATAAAGAAATTGTTCATATAAAATACTCTGCAACTCTTTACTCATTCAAGATAAGAATTTTGTTTATTAAGCAGGTTTCAGCATATACTGAACTTTTGTGTAATATGCTGAATGTGATATAACTTTGTAAGGAAAAGGTATGGAAATGTAAAATCCTTGGCAAAAATGTGTGTTTTGTGTGTCCTAACAATTCCTCCCTACAATACTTTAATGTGAAATGCAACTAACAAAAGTTATGTGCAAAAAACAAATTTTTTTAAGAAAGTTCCAGATAATATACATAATAACTTTCTACCTAATGAAGACAGGATTTTCATTTGTTCAACAAAGTTTCATATTTTCAAAATTCCTTCATCTTTTCTGAATAAACCATTCCTCTCCTCTCTCAACACAAAAAAGCGATTTTTTTTATTTTGAGTATAGAAGTCTTTCATCATTTTTTAAAAATTTGCGATTATATGGGTCATTCATATAAACAATTGTTTCGAAGACACTATTTAGCTAGGATGAAGGTGAAAGGCGCTATGGAATTGAGTCTCACTTTTTGCTTTATTGAACCATTGTGCACTGTCGAGGTAGCACATTGATGCGATCAGCATATTATCCGATTTTAAATAGAACAACAAATTGTCCTTCTCAGGACTAAAGATATAAATCATTGAAGATTTATTATTTTCTCGTTTTGTGCTCGAAAAAAAGAAGAGATTTTGTTTTCATCAGCACGCACTCTAATTCTTGTCTGTGTTTCTTGCATTCCTATTCAATGATGTCATGTTTATATGTGCAAATTAAAATTCGATAGCTTTTCAACTACTCATTTGCACAAACTTTTGCAAATATTCAACGCACTTCATTCAAAATGTTGGAACGCCCTAACATAGACATAGTTGTAAATTCGTCTTTAGTGTAGCATTTCGAACTCCATTGTCACATCTGTCAGCACTAACCAAGTTTTGTTGTCCTCCAGCCGCATAGCTGTAATATGCAACACGCGACAGTATAAACAGTCCGTAACTGACAATGCGGGACAGTGTGATTTCGGCTCTTGTGTCATGATGGCATCCTTCCCCAGCTGGTCTCGAGGTACGATGCAGGCCTTACAAGCCAATCGTCGTATGTTCTAGTCCCGGCTCGGGAGAGACTGTTAATGTCAGTAGGATCCCCGCTTTTGTCCTGTACACTTAACAGTCTGCGGAGTCTGTGTATAGTAAACAGAAGGTCGAGTTCCGATACGGAATGCAGCATCAAGGCAAAAAAGGCCATGATGGCATCATCAACAGTCGCTCTAGTACAAAAAAAAAAACGAATTTGGCTACAAAAACCGTACACCACCGTACGGATCAGCAGGAAAATACCAAAGGGCGATACATATTCGCACTGCGAATGAGTTTCTCTTTTTGCCGTTACCAGACATGTTGGAATTTTACTAAACCACCGACCAAAAGTTTTTAAATATAATTTCCTTTACATACTAACAACGATGGATCTTAGTTATCAATCTTAGACAATTTGGCTATCCAATGACACAATTGTCGGTACAGTTGCGTAAACGTTTTCAGCATTCGAAATCTCTGACTCTCAATGTAACATGGCCATTTAAGTTTCTACAAAATTAAAATTTGAGTTTTCACAGAACATTTGCATCTAGTTCTATTCATTCTATTAGCTCCCAGTCTAATCAGAATCGTTATCGGACCTGGTTGAGTTCGGAAAACCCAATCCGGAGAACGAAATCATGAAATATGATTCGATTCAGGATTCAGGATTCTGGATGAAACCGTTTCGAAACGGACAACGGACCGTGTAATGTTGCTGGGTCCGGAAACGGCCTAATCCATTAAAACATTAAAACTGAACATAATAAAAAGTTCAGATTCAAAATCTCTCTATCTACTGTGATGTAAAAGGTGATCCGTCATAAAAGAGGCATTCTTTATTGAATTACAGATTTAGGTTGCAAGATCTTATATGGAGTAAGATTAAACCAAATGTTCGACGAATGTCACCTTTGCAGTATCCAAACATAAAACAATCTTAAATATCGCTTCAGAAGCTCTAGAATATGTTTTTATCATAAAGTCATGTTTTAAAGAATGACAATTTACGGAAAATCTTACGCAAAAGCGTTAAATACACTAATTTTATCCGCAAGTTGATTTGGTCCGATCGGATTCCATTCGATTCTCGTTTCTACGTCGATTACTAATTAGGAAATTGTATTGTCAAGCATATATCGTTTGAACAATATTCCAATAAAGTCATAAAAATACATTTCCTGGCCAACGCTCCAACAATAATGTTTCTAATTATGAACCGTTTTAAAATAATTAACTGAAATATTATTCGAATCCCCAACCACTAATGGTGTTCTTTTATTGCCATCGACTCTCTTTCCAGGTAACTTGAAAATGCATCCTTTTCCCGAGCACAACAAGTCAATCCTTAATGGACTGTTAAGCACACCAACAACGCCGGCTGCGTGTTCTGTAGGTTGGAGTCCCGGTGAAGGGCAATGACGAGACACGACCCGTTTTATGACGGCCCACAACCGGCACAGCACCGACGGCGAGAAACTGCTCAGCAAAGTGGGTCACGCAGTCGCGCTGCCAGGCAGGATTTCCAGTTCCAGGCTAGAAAGCGAACCGTAAGCGAAGGCAGCTTTTTCGAAGACGTGCAAGTGCTTAATTAGTGCAACCTTTCTGCTGGTCTAATTTGCCGGCGTCGCATCTTGTGCTAAATGGGTTGTTTATTCACCGGTGTACTGGCCCGCGGGCCGCAACAGCTGCTCTGGCTCGAAGTTTTCCCTGCTTCACCATCAAGTGATTGTTCATTAGGTGAGATCTTCCTCAGTGATAATAGCAGCGCGAACGGAAAATCAATTTGGTTTCGTGTAATTACCGGCATTCGGCATTGGCATAACCATCAACGAAATGAGTCCGGCGGTTTTGATTCATCGGAAGTGGTGCAGTTGATATGTTGCGCATACATTAAAATTAAATTTTGCAATGCTCATACATCTTTTTCTAGTCTCGACAATCGCATTTTTCTTTGTTACCCTCAAATAGCTATACTAATCTGAAAATATGAGTTTAATTTCGACCCTTCTTTCGCCATCCAAGTTGCACAATATCATAGGTTGTGGAGGGCATCATTTCTGTTGCAGAATCTGAACACAACAGCAGACACATGAACAAATACACAACACGGAAATATCGTCTCGAAGACATGCGACTCATCGTCTGTCACACTTTGCAGGCTGCACTCCGCGTGGCCGTACGTTGCCAGCATACGAACTTCGAGGAGGAATTCCAGAATCCAGACTATGAATAATATCGTTATTTTTCTTCGGTTCAAATTTTCCTCTATTGTGTACATTTGTTCTGCCTATTTTTCCCTCATATGCCACTGTTGTTCGAGACCGGGGCCCGGCGGACGTTTGGATGGGAAATAAATGACGAATCTGCAGGCTGTGTCCGATGATGCTGAATGAACGCAAAAGTGGCTGAAGTGATATCATTTCGTATCAAAGAAGCAATTGATTTTGAGTCAGTTTTGTACGGCGCGCCTTTCGCATCGAAATGTTCCAGCTTATTTTTTACCCTGTATGTGATGTACCCAACCCGTCACCCAACTGCCTGCCAACGACGTTATCATCGAACAGAAACAAGATTGTGATGAAATATGAAAAACTCAAACTCGTCTAACTGTGCAGGAGGCAATACACGGGAACTTCGGCAAGTTGTGTGCTGATTTTTTTTCGTCTTCGCCTGAATGCATATATGCATCATCGTAGACGGAAACTAAGCCGGAATGAAAACATGAAACTTTGCAATTCTTTTTCAAGGAAGACTTTTTCCGAATTCTCGTTCCTATCCCGTTCTCTGCCACCGGGGACCCAGATAGAGCAAACTGGCTATGTGTTCCGTCTCCACTCGGCACCGTAGCAAACCGTATGCAGATAGAGGAAACCCTAGTCGAATGCCACCCGTATGCGAAACTCGAGAAAACTACTTGTAGAAATGTTTCAATTTCGCAAACAAATAAATCTCACATATTGTGTGTGTGTTTGTATGATAACACTCGTCGAAATATAGGTACTTGAACCTTGCTTGCTAGTCTTAATCTCCTAAACATGAGACAGCACTATGCAGTGACAGCTTGAAAGGGGCGAGAGCTTTTCTGGGGTGATCTTCCGCGAAAGTATAAGCATGTTGGGCGTGTGTTTCATCCTTTTACAGCAGAGCCGGCAGTTACCGGCAGTAATGGCAGAGAAACAAGTTTGCGCTATCGAACGAACTGTTTGATTACGAATCGATTGAATGTCAACAAACTTTTCAATCAATCGTAAATCAACCGAATCGGTCGATGCAAGCTTTTTTCATTTTTTCCGAAAGCAGTGCAGAATAGGTAACGTTGTTGGGGTGTGAATAGAAAGGAAGGGAGGATCGGATTCAAACTTCGATTCAAGATGAGTATTTGCAGGCTAGGACAATTTACAACTATAGACTAGAAGTATTCAGTCTAACGAAGCGGATCAGTATTTTTCAGCAAAAGAAATGGATCATTTTTAAGAGTGTACTTCAAGAGCCTTTACTTATTTAGGGTTTGCTTTTAAATCGAATATTACTTGAACATTTCAAAAAGGCTTAGAAATAATCGAAGTATAACTTCTGACATTCAAAATACAATATTGAACAAAATTGTCGAACAAAGCTAGCTACCGCATTAGCTCTTTTCGTGAACGATGATGCTAAGGACGTCAAAAAATCATAGAAATGTTCGAATAGCTATAATCTTTCTTTATTTTTAGTTTGAGCTTTTGAAATGCACTTTTTTTTCATTTTGTCGACAAGTTTAATATTTTAGGCAAATTAGAAAAAAAAAGGTCACAAACAAATACCCCACGACTTGCACTCTAACGATAATCGAGAAACCTTTTTATTCAATAGAGTGTTCGTTCCTATTTTCCTCCCTATAAACCGACTTTCTCGAAGAATATATAGAATAAACACCAAGCATCCACTACAAAATACGGTTATCTATTTTTATGAAACCTAAACGTTAAATTTACCCTTGTTACTTTAAAAGCAATAACGAAAAATTCTATTTTTGGTAACAAATTTGTTACTTACGAAGCAACAATATTCTTCTGCTGTCAAGTAACAACAAATACTATCATATGTTTTTTACATTTCACGAGAGTACGACTATCGAATAATGATTTTTACAATTACAAGCAAAATTTTCACTAGTTCCTTTCAAAAGTAATAAGTAAAAACTCTCCATTTTCATCTTCAGTGAATAAAAAACATATACTGTTTATATTTTGCACATGTTACTAGTTTCTTTCATCTCCAATTCACCCGGTGTGCGTGAATTAGTTTATTCGTCGTACGCATACGATGTGAAAAGTAAAAAAAGACAAGAACTACCAGGTTCATATTTTTCTCCGTCATACAGCCTAGAAAACCCCTATAATCGTATCAATACAAATGCTGCATGTGATATCTTGCTAGAACATGCATTGCGGCTCTTGGTTGTATGTTCCCCAGCAGAAACACATACAAGTGTGAAGCCGATATATATTTTGTTACTCTTTTGTTATTCTTTTTGTGCCTAATTCGCATTCATAAGACACAAAGAGTTATAAAATGTTGCTCAAAAGTAACAAAATTTTCTCTGTTTATTTTGGGCGTACCAATAATGTAAAATAAACCTTAATAACGTTTGCGCTAAAAAAATTGACAAAAATTGCCGATTTTTCATGGGTTTACCTTCACACGCACTGACGAAACTACCCCTGCAGCATCAATCATAGTAACCTAGTCAGCAGAAAAAAATTGACAGCTTTATCAGTAGAACTTTAAGCGTGATGGCGCAAGCAGTGAAACTACTCCGTTCCCACCGCGTCGGGAACGGACATCGTGCGGCATGATACACCCGTTCTGGCTTATGCAATGTCTTGTATTAATAGACAACAATCAGAGCATCGATAGCCTGGTTCCGGACAGTCGATCAGAGCATCGATAGCCTGGTTCCGGACAGTCGACCACCAACAAGAAGCTCCAAAGGATGCTGAAGAAAAAAGTACCTAGCAAACATGGATATACATGTCAGGAAGCGGCAGTCCGGTTCACTGGTCTTGGAGCTGCAGGCAATGACGCAGCGGTAGCGGCTGAAAAAGATGGTCAAGTCGCTTTTCTCGGCAAATCGCGACGTGACGGTTGTGATGAACAACAAGACCTAACTCACCTTGGATGGCAACTACTGGCAGGGCACTTCGTATTTCACTTCTTCTACGGAGGAATTGAGCTACGATGTGAAGTACATCAAATGTCAAAGCCGCTCTTCTCTTGCTCCGTAGTGGCCGTGAACAGGGAAATTTATGGTACAAAGTTCCTACCGGAACTTGCGTCGTTCATCAAGAAAGAGCTACCATAAGGGCGAAGTCGCGATGGTCTGGTCGGATCTTGCGTCGGCCCACTAATCAAAGTGATCGTTGAAATAGATGGAGCGGAATATCCATGTGATACTCAAGTCTTCGAACCCGCCCTAAGTGCACCAGCTGCGTCCCATCGAGAATTTCCGGGCAAACCTGAAGTGTTATAGGGTATCGGCCCTATATTCGTCAGGATTTACCTATTATCGTCCGGGGGGTATATGATGTCCTAGAGCGTTAATTTCTTGCATAATGATTCTTCATAATGCAGAGCATCTTCCTGCAAAAGATTAGTTCTCTATGACTTCATTAACCCCCCGGATGATAATTGGTAAAACTTGACGAAAATAGAGCCGATACCCTATCTAATTACAAGTACTCGAATGCCCTTGACTTGATTTTGACTGCTGAGGAGATTGAGAAAAAAAAGATTGGCAATTGAGTGCAAAGCTTAGCAGCGTCGCTATCGCTTGACGATTTTTAATTGAAAATGTCTTTGAACGCTGACGAAGACAGGGTGCATTCATACAGTATGTCACGCGTATAAATAAAGGGATTGGATATGAATAAAAGAATTTGGAAAAAGGTTTAGCTTATGTTTTATTCACAACCTTTTTATTAAATATTTTCCAACCGAAGGGATTTTTATCATTGGGAATACCAGGTTCACAATCCTGAGTGCTAATATTGATTATAACGTGCGTACTAAATGGATACCGCCACATGTTCTTCGGCCTTACAGAGTGGATCGGAAAGCAAGCACGTACTCACACGCCAAAGCGTAAAAAAATAACTTAGAGCTCAAACTGGGTAAAATGAGAGTTTTGACGTAGGACTACGTCTCTGTTTTATATACCAGAGTACATTTTGTAAAATTTAAAATAAAACTGGCAAATGTTGCGTCCGATTTCAAACGATTATAGCATGCAAATGACTCAATGCGTCTTTGTCATCTATATGTCTGTGGATAGATAAAATGTGTGACAATTGTTTGATATAATGTTTGACATTGTTGCTTCCCTGCTTAATGGGGAAAACAGGTGAATGTCCAACTAAAAATTTTGTTGATTTGCAGCTTTCTAACCTCTCTATTATTAAGAGGATTTCAGCTTAATTTATGGCTTAAGTAGCCGGTGTTCAACAAAATCGTTTGCTAGGAAATAGAGATGGTCGTACTCGTTGGGTTCGGGTGGAAAAGTTTTGGAAAGTTCCGCGTACGGGTCGGGTTCGGGTTTGGTGAATAAAATATTATTCGGGTTCGGGTTCAGATCGGATTTGAGTTTGAAAACCCGAAACCCGACTATGGATTCTATGAAAACTCGGGTTCGGGCTTCAAAATTTCGGGCTCGGGTCGTTCGAGTATCATTGAAAAAAAAATTTTCCTTACGTTCCATTGGCTGAAAAAGCTCAAAAATTTGTAAGTCCCAGAAATTCGAATTAAAGAAAATGATTTGTCACTGGAAAATAAATTCGATATGGGTCATTCCATACGAAGTGACCACAAAAAAGCACAAACTTGGACACGACCATCACAGATTTTGCTCAAAGTTGCGAGAATTATTCATCTACTGTCACTCTAGAAAAATCCCAATTTTGGTGTCGATTGGAATCCCCCCCGCTCTCCAGGACCCCCCTCTTTATTGCAAAGTCGCGCAATTTTTGTCAAAAATCTCTTTTTTCTGTTCCTTACAATTCATAGACCTAAGATGTCCGAAAAACACTGATAAATGATTTTTGAAGAAAATAAACCAAGGAATCCAGAAAAAATATATGTTTTGACCGGAAGTGTTGCCAGAAAATTATTTTTGAATTTAAACTAAATTTACATATTTCGGCAAATGCAGCCATTTTTATTATAAATTTGATAACTTCATCGTGTTCCTTGGAAAATTTCACATAAGAAACAACTATCATCTCGAGGTAATATGAGCCAATCTCGAGATATAACATTTTTACGAAAAAAATGGAAATTTCGTAATTAATTTATTTTATAATTTATAGACGTAAGACACCCGAAAAATTGTGATAGGTGAATTTTGAAGAAAATAAACCAAGGAATCCAGAAAAAAATATTATTTTTGGCCGGAAGTGTTGCCAGATAGATTATTTTTGTATTTTAAAACTAAATTTGCGTTTCTCGGCAAATGCAGCTAATTTTATTCCTAATTTGATGGTTTCATTTGATGGTGTTTTTTTTCTGGATTCCTTGGTTTATTTTCTTCAAAAATCATCTATCAGTATTTTTCGGAGATCTCACGTCTATGAATTGTAAGAAAAAGAAAAAAGAGATTTTTGACAAAAATTGCGTGACTTTGCAATAAAGAGGGGAGTCCTGGAGAGCGGGGGGTATTCCAAACGACACCAAAATTAGGATTTTTCCAAAGAGACAGTAAATGAATAATTCCCCCAACTTTGAACAAAATCTGTGATGGTCGTGTCGAAGTGGCATGTACACTTCGTATGGAATGACCCATATATATTATCATTAGATCACAAGTCAATCGATTTTTAAACCTTCCCCATCGTCGTGGAATCATTTCACCGTTCAAAATGGTCGTGAAATGTTCACGCAAAACGTTGCATTTTCCGTTTTTACTTCAGTAGTGTGACACTCATAATAACCCTAAGTAACATGCTCAGAATAAATTCAACTGCCTACATATTTTGACTCAGCAAAGTGTTTCGTTTCGCGGGGCTCCTCCTATATTGCAAATATTTAAGCTCAACTCGATACAAAAGACTGCGTGTAGAAAATTCAACTTATTTCTTTTTCGTCACACGGTAACAGGTGGAGACTACAGTATAGCTGTTAGAGGTGCGTGACATCCGGACAAGAAAGCTGACTATAAGTCAACTATCAGGCTATCTTTATCTGCATACGGCATCAAGAGGTACCACTGTATGGTGCAGGATATTTTGATAGCACAGCTACCGGAGCGCAGAGCGGAGAGCAAAATTGAATGATTGAAGATAAGAGTTATGAGAATTTTCGCAACTTCTACTAAAATTTTCATGTATTTCTCAATAATCATTTTTACAGTAACGACCGGGGCATTATAGGAAAACAGTTTGTCGCAGCACAATATAAGCCTCATTTCAAGAATTTTTATCTGCGAAATTGAGTGATTTTCTGATTCAATTATTCCTCTGTGCCCAGTCGAACGCCGTTATCGTCCAATACCGATAACGCAATTTAATTAATCTTAGAAAAAAAATAAAACAAAATTACGCTATACAAAAGCGAGCAGAAAATTCAACTTCATTCTTGTTCTTAACACGATAGCAGGTGGAGCCCTTTTAACTCTTGGAGATACATGGTGTATAACAGGCGTTTTGAAATATGTTGAAACATTATATATAAGGGATTTGTTCCATTGTTCATCTTATCCATATTCATCTTATACAACTTGAAAACATAAATAAAAACAGGAAAAAAACGCAAATTTTCTAACTAAACCAATCTACTAAACCATGGAATTGGTTCTTCTTAGTTCACTTTAGAATTCTCATAAAGTAGAATCCTCAAAAACTCACTTAAAAGCTCTAAATTTGATATTATAGTCGGGCATCTGCACTCGTAAACTCATTTTCAATCACCTACCTCTGAAAACAAAATCCGTGCATTATTCTTACGGCTACAACGGGACTCGTTCAGCAGCCAACCAAAGTTTTTTTTCATCATTAGTGGACCTTTTTTTTATTTTAATCACTAAACAGAATCACTCACTACACTAAGAATACTTGTATCTTTTTTAATATGTTCACCTCAAATTTCCTAAAACAAGCTTTAATTAGCAGAAATATATCAGATGGATTTCTACAAATCCTAAACTTCAAATGTATGTATTTTCATCTGTTTTCTTTGCGTTGTAGAAAATCAAAAGTTGCCAAATCAGTTTCTTTTAATACAAAAAAATTATACTGAAAATGTTGAATTATTCCGACATAATTGACATAAATCGACAGCGCTGCAGTGGTTTCCTAGGTTACCAATTTTGCACGTAAATTACTTCAGCGGATCCTAGGTAACCTACTACATCGATTTGCGGCTACGTTCATTCATGAAAGTGTGATTCATTCATTATTAACAGTGTGATGAATATGGGGGCGTCGTGAGAGGAATAATTGAGCAGTGATTTAAGTTTTGAGATCAATATGGAAGCGTTGTGAAAAATGGTTTTTTTTACCAAATTTAGGATAAATCTAACAAAGTTTACTAAATTTCTAATGCTGGGCGATTCCATAAGAGCATGCAAGCGTATTTTGTTTACTTGTTCAATGATTCCGTGAAAATTTGGTGTTTATTTCGTGCGTTCTTCGTGAATATCGGCTTGTATTTGTCCTACGTCACCATTTAATACAACCCCTAGGGTTGTATACCTTGTGGTATTTAGCTCATTGATCATTCTTGCCAACTTTTGTGCTCCCAGCTGCCTCGGAAGTGCATCAATAGGCCGCAGAGTAATGGCTCAACGGGTTCGTTGTTATTTCGTTTGCTTACAAAAAAACTTAATTCAAGTCTATTGACGCACTTCGGAGGTGATGAAGGGCACCAACATTCACAGAATCAGTTGAAAAACTATAATTTTTATTTTTTATCTAGTGTGTGTTCTAGGGCAAAACCTGTGTTGACCAGTGTAGTGTAGTGTAATTGATTCCAATTTCACACTGCTTACGCATTTTAAAAGTATCATCAAATGGCATCTTGTTTGATAGCAAAAATTTCTATCGTGATTTGATGACAGTAGCCAGAAGGAACAAAATTTAAATAAAACTTTTCAAATCAAAACAGCTGAAATAATAATTTAAATATTTTGAAATTTCGCTTAGAAGGCAGTACCGCTGGTACCACTATAGGCTAGGAAAAATTAACGATTATAGCTATTTAACCATTCCCGTGAATTTTGGTGCCCCTAGCCATTTCAGTTACGCGTCAAAAGCTTCCTTCCACTCCAACGCGAAAGTTAACCGTGCGCTTCCTTTCACTGTTGAATCGGTGGAGACGCTAAGTTAATTATTCGACAACCTTCTAAAGAACGAGCTTAGAGGGAAATTTGAATCTAGAGCTCGATAAATTTCTACAAAGTGGTTTCATATGGTTGAGCGCACATTTTCCTGTAATCACCAATTGGGTTGAACCTAATTTTGGATGAAGTCCAGTATCCAACTTTTTTTTTTGCAGATAGAGTCAAACGATGTTCTACAATGTAGCCCCGTCAGCGTAACTTTATAGAAAAAAGTTTCTTTCTATCTTTCAAAATAACCGATATATTATCATAATTACTAAACTGCCTGTAAACGCATAATTGTAACATTCTACATTTTATGGATTTCCTGCTTTTTATTGGGAAACGCTTAAAAGAGTATGTACTATATACATATGAAAAAATATGCCTATGTTTGTTTGAAAAAAGTCGTAAAATATATCAAGTTGTTTTGTCACATAGCATAAATAACCGCATAGTTGTCAGTCTACTTAACTTTTTAACTTTCTTGTCAAAAAATCTTCCATCCGAATCCACATCCGCATCCTTTGGAACTCCTAGATTATTCTAATTCGGTAACCAAGCACCGGAGATCGGTTTCGGATGTTCAGCTCATGCTCGTTGAATACAAAAAAACTTCATTTCCAATGTGATATACACTAAGGTCGCTTATTACGCGGTTTTTTTTACGCGGCTTTTTTTACGCGGCTTTTTTTACGCGGATTCCGGAATTTACGCGGTTTTTTTTTGCCCGGATTTCGGTTTCCCCTCACTCGGAATGCAAAATTAACGACGGTTTTTTTTACGCGGATTCCGGAATTTACGCGGTTATTTTTACGCGGCACGTATCCCCCGCGTAAAAAGCGACTTTACTGTATTCCAAAAGTGACGGCATTAAAGCATCGTTGCAAAAATTTCAACAAATTTCACTTTAAAAGTAATGTTCAATGCATACATAGTGTAAAGTAGTACTTTCTTCATAAAACTAAGTTTTGTTGAACTGTCTTTTTGCGCGAATATATAAGGAACAATGCATTTAATGTTAAAATATAGAAGTGTCATTTGCTCGAACAACCAATTTTACAAATGTTACAATCATGCGATTATGGGCAGTAAAGATTATAGCTATTTACCCATTCCTGTGAGTTTTGGTGCCCCTAGCCATTTCAGTTACACGACAAAAGCCCACAGCTCACTTCTCGCCTTCCTTCACTGTTGAATCAATGGAGATGCCAGTACATCATTCCAGGAAACAAGCTTAGGGGGAAATTTGGATCTAGAGCTCGATAGTAATACTCTAGAGAAAGATTTCCCCCAAGCAGTAATTGCAACATGTTTTGAAATGATACTAGTTAATATTTGTTGTTTTCTAATATTTTCTACAGTTCATGAAACTTTTCCATTTGCTTCAATGAAATTTTGAAAAATTGAACAGCGTTGTGTTATTTACGTGTTATTTTCACGTGATTCAACACTAATAGTTGCTTAGTAGTTTTCTGCAATCTGTTTTCAACTTCATATTTCATGTTTTCTCTAGAATATTACTATCGAGCCCTACATCCACATTTCCCCTAGCCTCGTTCCCTAGAATGATGTACTTGGCATCTCCATCGATTCAACAGTGGAGAGGAGGCGCACGAATAACGTTCACGCTTGAGTAAGCGGGAGCTTTGTAAGTTAGTAAGATAGCTCTATATCGATTATGTTGAAAAGCAGAAAAAAAATTATCAACGCGAAATTGACGGGGCTACAACATTGTAGAACATGTTTTAACCCTATATCAAAAGATAAGAAAGTTAGATACTTCATTTCATTTAAATTCGGTTTACCGTAATTTGTCATTACAGGAAAATGTGCACTCCACCATATGTAACAGCTTCGTAGAAGGAAGTGTTTCTCTAGAATATTACTATCGGGCTCTTGGTCCAAATTTCCCCCTAAGCTCGTTTCCTCGAAGGCTGTCGAACAATTAACTTAGCATCTCCACCGATTCAACAGTGAAAGGAGGCGGTTTATCTTTCACATTGGAGTGGGTGGGAGCTTTTGTCGCGTAACTGAAATGGCTAGCGGCACCAAAACTCACAGGAATGAGTAATTAGCTATTTTTTTTTTTTCAGTTTGAGCTCTTAGGATGTCCCTGTGTTAACCTGTGTTATCAAAGAACTAGCTCACATGGTGGCGCATGAGTGTAACGTTTCGAAAAGGCACGCAGAGTTTTCAGAATTTTTATCCGAAGAGGCACATCTGTGTGTCTGTGGTTAGGGTTTTAATTTGGATGCTCAACCCTAGTAACAATATTGGTTTTATCAAAGTTTTATAGCGCCTAATGTATCCAAAACAGCGCTAAAAACATTGATAAAACCAGTTTCGTTACTTGGCAACTTACTTCGTGATTTGACCGTAAAATGATGCTCCAATATTTCTTTTTATCTTACACGCTAAAGTTTTGTGGTTGTAGGAGATGAAATTCAATGAAACTTTGTTGAAGTACCCAAATTTTTGTCTGTTCGGTTTATTTTCTGACCCATTGATCTCATCTCATTAGTTTGATTTTGGAATGCTTTGAAAACGAGAAGCAAAAGATTTACACTAAAACAACAGCGCAACAAATCTAATGAGAACTTCAATCCTCAAGGCATTTGCACAGTGATCTGGGATAATTTTTTTTTAATTGTCGGAAATAAAAACCGTAAAGACTATAACAAATCTATTCCATGGTTAGATAGATTTACAGCCTTAAAGTATATTAAAATCGAATAAAGAGACATCAACCATTGCTTTTTGCAACAACGAAACAATGTTTTTTTCGAAAAAAAAAAAAAAATTAAATCTTAATTCTAATTAATTGTTTGCGCGTCTTGAAAGAGATTCGAAGATTTTAATTTTTCCAAAAAATGGAGATCAAATATATCAAGCCTCCATAATGTATATAGCAGACTTCGAAAATAAAAATTAAGTGTAACTGGAATATATTTTTGGTTGTAGAATATTTAAATGTTTTAATCACATCCCTATTTTAGGTGAAAGGAAAACTTTATTCAATTCAGATTTTGTTGATAGAAATTGGTAAAATATCAAATTGGATTTATTTTAGCATCTATAAACAACTGCAAGTTTTTATAATACACACAAAAACAGAAACAAAATGCTGGTGGATAAATTCATTCTCCAACTTTTTTGGCTTGTTATTATAAGCACACGTGAATACAACTTGGAAATTAATTACATTTCGAGCAGCAACTGTGTAGATGGAAATAATGAAAACACCCCCATTTCAGTTTCCAGCCTTAGCTCATCATCTTATGATTAACATTAGCATTATTCAAAATACCTGTGAGCCAAATCAATTATAAATTGTTAAAATATTGCGAGGTATAGGCACACTTTGAATAATGTAATTTTCTAAAACCATGCCAAAGGGAACGAAGGGTTTTTTAACGAAAAAGAAGCACGGCAAAAAAAGATGTTTTGATGGAGGAAGGGGTGGGAAGGAGTAGAGATGCCGTGACGAATTTCATCCGACTGGGTGCTCAACGTGAAGAAGCATCCCTGGTCGACGTCCATATTTACAGAGGGGGACAAACGACAGATCAAGCACCTTTCATTAGCACACATTAAAGCTGGAATGAATATTTCAGTTACCAATCGACGAGTTCTAAGCTTCAACGCGAGTCCTCCTCGCAGCAACGGATTACTATTCCGCGACCGCAAAAATAAGGTTGATTTTTACCGCGAAGTAGCAATTCTGGGATGAGGAGTGGTCTGGGGTGATTTTTAGCAATGAAAATCAACGCTGGAGAAATTCCAATATGCTTGATATTCCAGAATTCCGAAAAGTACTACAAATTGCTTGAGTAGGTTTTGAACATGTTATTTTTCGGCAAGATAATGCTTTATGTCGTGCACGTGTGGCTCGGAATTAAATTCCATTGAGAGTGTTTGGGGATTTTTGTCAGCAAAGACAGGAGCTTCGAAACTACTAGACTGATTGAACTAGTCTAGTTGACTAAAATTCGTTCATTCTATCACGGTATAATCTTTCCTTCGCCTTGTTATTCGAGAGCTACAAAAAATACTGCAAATGAAATTGGCAGCGTTTTATAAATTTCCATTCGATTGAATGCAACAACAAAGATTAAAGCACAAGGTCAGAACAGCATATCAAATTGATCAATGCATGCAGATGAGCTCAAATATCAAAGCACACACACAAAGTTTTTTCTTTGGGCGTTCATTAAACATAACCCTACACAAACATTTCTTGTATTGAATTTGATACGCTATGCCTTAGCTTCTTTGAATCGCAACCATCCTAATCAGGCTTAATACAACATTGTTTGTCGTTATAACAAGTTATTTGCCATCTTGAACAAATCGGTGACTAGTTAGATTCTGTTAGTTCTACAACTGGAAAAATCACCGTTAAATCTGATTTGAAAGCTACGGACTTACAACAAACCAGTCACCAGTAGACAAATAACCATCGAAAAAAAACTTGTTCCCTGCCTAAGAGCAAGACACGGTTGATGGTTTTGGCGCAAAAAGTTCAAAAACTTTCTTAAAACTGTTCGTGCAAAGCGTAACAAGAGCGGCACGTTACAGTGCCGCGAGGGAATCTATCGAGGGTTGATTGATTTATATACCTCGCAGAAGTAATGGATGAAGTGGAAAGGCTACCGCGCCGCCGTTTGTGTCAGATAGGGGGGGAGAAGGCGCGTTTTACGACCAGCGCTTGTGTGCTGTTGAGTTATGGACAGGAAATTCGTCCACTTTTCATCGCCGAGTCCGAGAAGTTGGAGCAAAATGGCGAACCAAAAGCGGTATCCATTAAGGATATTAGTTTCCATATCGGTGCTCACCTGCTAACTGGCAGGCTTTGCATGGGAAAACTGTGCGGGCAAAACAAAAACACTAGCACCCAGGTGTAATGCTTTTGCGTGATTAAATTCATAGGAGAGTGCGACCAATAATAATTCCCAGGTATTCAAATTGTGAACTGTGAAATTCGAATAAATATTCCAGTGCGATTTTTTTAGAATTAGATTTTCTCTGCTTTTATTCGCGCGGTTGGTGAATTAATCGATTAGCCTGTATTGGCGCTGATGTTCGATCTACAGCAGCCGCTGAAGTCCAGCGATTGTAAAAGGAGCCCGATTTAGTAAACTGTAGAAAAATTCAGGCAGTGTTGGTCAGGGGAAATATGTGGCACAAAACAACGACCATAAATCATTAGTGTTGATTTATTTTCCCCCTGTAGCATTTGATCCTGATTCGGATTTTTTTCTGTTATGTTGCTCTTGTTATTTCTGCTATTCCTACGCCTCTCAGCTGGCGCGTTGTGTACTACAGTTTCCGATTGAAGCCCCCCGGGGAGTATCCTGTTATATTGCTTGTTGCGACTTGCTACCTGCTATGTCTAGATGTCCGTTGATTTGTGTTTGATTTATGAAATATGTAATGAAATGTTAGATGGAATGTTAAATTGTTGCCATTTTTTTGTTGATGAGATGCTGGATGCTTTTGGGAATATGCGAATGGTGGAATAAATCATTCCAAATGCCTTTTGGTTTACTTTGGGCTTAATAAAAGAAAACTGAAAAATATACTTTTCACCACCTGACAGGGGATACGAAATATCAACGATCAATCTATCTGACTGACAAATCATAAAGTGGGTCGATTATTTTTTTCAGAATCAAATTCTGATCTAGCTTTTTCAATTATTATCAAAAAACTTGTTGACCTAGAGAACAGTCCATGTTTTCGATATAATTTTCATAAAACTTGTCAAACAAAAACAATTTTCGCATACCCACGTCCTTTGTCCGAGTACCCGCAATGTGCAGAGCACCAACCAACCGAGATTGATGTAGTGTCAGTGTAAATAGAATCCGATCAATTATTATTTGTTTTCGATTAATATTTGATTGGAACACATATTGTTTCGTGGATATATCCGCGTGAAGCCGGAATCGCGACAGTCATGAAATAAAACAGTTATCATGCACATGTCCACATACACACACACACACGCGTGGGCGGAATGCTGCTTGTTCTGCTGACCGGCAACCGGTTGTCGTGACTCGGATTAAATTGAGATTGATGAGACATATAGCGATTGGGACAGTTTCGTGCGCACACCCAGTGGCTCCAAGTTCAAGTGCTCCAGCCGGAACATGGATATTTGGATCTGGTCCATCGGCATGTATTTGTCATGTGTGGATTAACTCGAGTGTATATCGGTATTACATAGCCTCGAAGAACGCTCCAGAGAGCATTTGATTGATGCGGTGGATACTAGCAACTAGTGAAACGTGATAGGAGAAACGATTGCTTTGGAAAGCGCAATTTACAGAGTTACCGCGAACTGAGGCTGGTTAATGTAGGAAACTGGATGACATTTATTTTTGTGAATTACGGAACAACGAACAAAAATCTGTTTAAATGAAAAGAATCCCTGCGAACATGAAATATTTACAGCTTTTCATTGAATCAAATATCAACGATTTTTCATAGAATTTCTTCTTCCTCTTTTCGTATGTATGTTTGTATGTTTCAAAATATAAAAATATTAATGTTTAGGTTCCCTTATTCTCTCGCATGCGGTTCATGCCCACATTTCTCGCGCTTTACTGCCGTATCTCGAATGTGATTCCACTGTTCGCTTAAGCCTCCAACAGGTTAACCAATCCGCTCGAAAGTCTGGGAAACACCCACCCGTCAACCATAATATAGTCGTTCTAAGGGTAGAATTCGCCATTAGGGTGTTACCATTCTTCTAGAAATGACGAGGCTCATCAACTTCAGTACATTTTTATTACGGGTAGCATATAGATTATGTCTACCAATACTTGGACGGAAGAACTACTTTTGTTCAACCTGTGAATTTGCTCCCCAGATGACGATATTTCGATCAAGTTTTGGATACTCTCTATATGTTTTATCGAGTGGTTTATAGAACTCTTCCTCATCGTCATCGGGCTTATCTTTCCAGTTTGGGCGTTCAAATTTAGATCCAGGTCCAGGTCCAGGTCCAGGTCCAGGTCCAGGTCCAGGTCCAGGTCCAGGTCCAGGTCCAGGTCCAGATCCAGGTCCAGGTCCAGGTCCAGGTCCAAGTCCAGGTCCAAGTCCAGGTCCAGGTCCAGGAAAAAGACAAAAGTCAATTATTAGATGCGCAGCTAAGCTCTCGCTACGTAGTAAGTAGTGAGTGTTGGTCGATTTTGACATATGAGTAATTTCCGTTGAGACAGGCCCACTATTCATATGATGGACTCACGATGAACATTTTGTTGCCAAAAATGTTTGAATGTGTATCGTCGGTTCATTTAAAAAAAGGGTTGTGAAAAATGAAACAAATGATTTTAATTTTTCTTTTCCTGTAGGAGCCTATGACCACTGCTACCCTTAGTTAGATATATTGTGGTATACCCCGCGTTAATTTTTAAGCACTGTCAGTTCGTTCCATCACTATGGGTATCAGTGATAGTCGCACCCAGACTTTGCATTTCACCCCAAGAAGGTATGACTTCTTTGAGGAAGTTCCTTACCTTCATTAGTTCAGCAGACCATATCTCGTTAGGCGGGAGGATACCTTTTCCAAGAATACGCAGTCTTTGCTGAATTAATGCGCTGCTTTGGCACAGTAAGTGTTCCGAGGTTTCTACTTAAGAATTACAGAAACGGCATAAGTCATCTGTCAGTTTACCTAATTTTTTAAGGTGATACTCACTCGGACAGTGCCCAGTAAGTAGGCCAGTTAACGTACTCAGATCAGCTTTATTCATACTGAGTAGGTTCCGTGTGATTCTTTTACATGGTGTAATGAATAGTTTAGATTGCCTTGCTTTGGAGTAAGACTTCCAGTTGGCATCAATCATCATTGATTCCCAGTTTCTTAGCTCAGATTTCAAACAGGATGAAGATACCCCACAGAATGGCTCCGGCCCGACGAAAGCAGTTGAAGAACCAATTCTCGCTAAGAGATCGGCTTTTTCATTTTCTTCTATACCACAGTGACCAGGCACCCAGTATAGATTGACAACGTTTGTTACAGTTAGTTGTCGTAGGGATTGAATAAAATCCCATACCAACTTCGACTGACATGTGTATGCTTTTAAAGCATTGAGAGCTGCTTGACTATCTGAGAAAATGCAGATATTGGCATACCTATATTTCCTAGCCAAGCAAATACTTGTGCATGTTAGAATAGCATTTATATGATTTTAAATTGAAAACGAAAGTTAACAGCGTCACTATCGCCTGACGATTTTTAATTGAATATCCTTTTCATCCCCTTTCTTATGATAGATCGGTTGGAGATATTCTTTTAAGATTATCATGTGTGACAGCAATTTTAGTGCGAAGGTATTTAACGTAAAACCAAACGGTCGAATCGAACATGTTTTGGTAATTTTAATATAACTCTTGTTTTAGACAGCATACATGTCTGATTTTTATATAATTTATGTAAAGAAGCATGCTCTTTCCAATGGAAATAACAAACTTGAGGTAGGTGGGTGGACACCCATCCAAAAAGCAATTTTTATGAAAGAAACCAATATTGTAACCACCCACTTCGATATTTAGGAAAGAAGGCCCTATCTTTTCTTTTTCCAATGATATGTGGATTAGAGTAATTCTATTGAGGATTTAAAGAGCTAGAGCAATTTTGGTGAGTGAAGTTTTGACGAAAAACTAAGAATCCAAAAAAAGTATTGATATCCAGTTAACGAGGGGTTCACCAATTTGATCAACCAAATGCGGTTTTTCACTTATTCAACATTGGTTTCCAAAAAAGCAGAACTTGAATCGTTTTCAATACCATCATGTAAATAGTGGGCCGGTCTCAGCGGAAATTGCTCATAACTAAAGCATGATCAACCAAACTGAAACATATGGTAAACAATCCTCTTTGACACGCTAGTGATATTGTTGTGGCGTCGTTGTTCGAGAAGATTTGATTCAAATAGTGGTCATTTGCGTGAAGAGGTACTACTTTCTAATAAAAGAAAACGACGGCTGAAGCGCTTCAAGAGTTCAAAAAATTACGTAAATACTGTTATACGTGAAACAAAGTGCCGTGATTGGTTCCATCGTTTTAAAGATGGTAAACATCTATGGAGACTGTCCGAAAGAATCCCAAAAACCTTCAAAAATGCCGAATTGGAGAAGTTGCTCGATGAGGTTCCATGCCAAACGCAGGAACAGCTTACTCCGGTGTTAGAGTGACCAATCAATGATTCAAAACCAAGAAGCTTGGGTTTCTCATTATTTGAAGCCAAGGAACATTGAGCTGCATCGACTAAAGGAAAGCGTTATCTTCATCGCGTTGTGACGGGTGATAAAAAATGACTCCATTGCAGCAACTCAAGGAGAAGAAAGTAATGAGAATTACCCGGACATGTTTTACGTCACCGGCTCGACTGAACATACACGCTGCGACGGTTATGCTAGGTTTTGGTGGTACCAGTTATGAGTTATTTATTATGAGTTGTTGCAACTGATAGAAGGAGTTGCATTCTGTTATGCCGTTTTTCTCCTCTGGCAAAAAAAATCGCAGAGCAGTACCAAGCTGGCTTTACACGAGCACGCGGTACTACGGATCAAATCTTCACTCTCCGGTAGATCCTTCAGAAATGCCAACAGTACAACGTGGCAGTGTATGATACAGTCGATTGTTACTAGCTATGGTAAATAATGCACGACTACGTTTTTTCGAATAAACTGGCACGACTCATCAGAGCACACGTAACAGTGCGTATCGGGGACACTCTCGAATCCCTTCAAAGCGCGCAGAGGGTTGAGACAAGGAGATGGACTATCCTGCACATTGTTGGACACTGCTCTTGAGGGTGTAGTCCGACGAACAGTAATCGAAACGAGAGTCACAGTTTTAAGCAAAGGTAGTCAACTCATGGGCTTCGCCGACGATCTCGACGTTTTTATGAGGAACTTTGCGACGACGGAGGCAATCTACGACAAACTGGAGACTAGGAGAGTTGGACTAGAAATTAACGCGTTGAAAGCCAGGTAAATAAAATGGAAACCCCGACATTCGCCTCTCACGGACGGTTATTATGGACGGCGATGAGCTCGAACTGGTAAATGAGTTCGTAGACTTGAAATCTCTGGTAACCACCGAAAATAACACGAACGAAACCATCACTGGGCTACCGCTATTCGTATAACGGTCCTATGTAAAATTTTGGTGTTTTTTGTGGGAATGGGTTCATTTTAGTATGTTCTTCAAAAATTGCTTAAAAAAATAAGGTTTGTTCCTTGAAACTTTTTTTTCTCTCAGGATGTACTACGTACTAATTATTAGCATAACAGTCCTAGGTTTTACTTCCCATATAACCCTTTCTAGAAATCATTTTCAATCACGTTGAAGGTAAAATTGCTTCGTGCGTTAAGCAAACCTTGAATCTATTCAACTATTTTTTTATAGTTTTGTCAAGGGATCAGCCATTCATTACGAAAAAATAGAAATCGAAATTGAAATTAGAGGTTTATTCGAAGAAAATGCTATAGTTTAAATTAAAGCTTCATCTGGAATCTTCAAGAGATAACTAGCATTGTGGAAGGTTTTTCCAGAAGAATTTTTGTTCATCAGGAACAACTGGCAGAATCACGGCCAACACCGCACTTTTCCGGTCGGGGCTTACACCTACTGGCTTCTTCTGTCTAATCAGGGCGCTTTCTAAATTAAAGTTGCTCGAATTAATTATCTTTCGCTGTTTGCCAGATATTATGATGCAGGTCAGCAACATATCCGTTTCTTCGATCGAACTACTGTACTGCATATCGTAGGAACCTTTCTTGAAGACGACTTTTCTTATCTGTTCAATGTAAGGACGCGGGTTACATTTGTTCAGGATATACGGAGCGACTGCAAACTTCGTTTCAAAAAAGTCGGCTGCTTGCATGCTCATTACTTCCACCTTCTTCGTTGCTTTTTGTACTGCGTTTCGAAATTAGAGAAAGTCAGCTTTCATGGTCCGTGACGCATAGCCCTTTCAACTGCTGCGTGAAAGCTATCGGCGGCCATGAATGTATGGCCACTTTCGAAGAATCTCAGCGTCACATTCTTGACAAGGACATGCTCTGGGTTGACCAACAAAATCATATAGAGGAAAAAATTCCAATTTTTATTTTGAGATGAACAGTTGTCCAGTCAAAATGTCACTTTTCCATGTCCTTATACTGGATAAGCACTTCATAAAAGCAGCTGGTAATATTACTAGCCGACCGTCCAGCCGTGCTTTCATCCCATACACAAGCCGTTACTGGAAAGGTTGCAGAGTAGGCACCCACTGGTGCAAACGTTTCATTAAGCGCGAGCAACCGTTGGCTGAAAATGATTGATTTCAGTCCATCCAAACGAGGTAGCTGTATGACCTAAAAAACAGATTTAGATTGAACCAACAATTTTATTAAAAAATAATTATTACCTTCTGAAGATCAACAGCCAGAATAATTTCCTTTGGCCTTTCATGATGGCCGTCTTTCTGATACTCAATCCGTGCCTCCGTCGCTAGTCGCATATGCTCAGAATAAAAGCGACACATAGAGCATGTCGGTGACGTCGCATCTGGATGTCCTGTTTCTTTTTCATGAAGCGATACGGAAATACAAGTCTCGCATTCTTCATGTCCTAACTGTACCAACGATATGTGCATTTCTGCCATAACACGGCTGTAGAAAGAATAGCTTACTTTCAGTTTCGGACTTGCGGACTGTTGGTATTGCTCATGCATGGATGTTTCCGTGAGATCAGAGGGTAGGTAGAGACGGTTTGGTGCATGCTGGCGGCGTCATTAACTAAACGGTTCTTTCGACGTGTCTTCACGGTCATACGCTTCACGTTCTCACGTATAAAGCTACTTTGATCCGCATCATTCAAATTCCAAAAC
Source organism: Wyeomyia smithii (assembly GCF_029784165.1). Taxonomy (NCBI): domain Eukaryota; kingdom Metazoa; phylum Arthropoda; class Insecta; order Diptera; family Culicidae; genus Wyeomyia; species Wyeomyia smithii. Next base: position 87,136,725 of record NC_073695.1, on the reverse strand, counting down.
TTGGCATGTGTGAGGACTCTCACCTCTTTCGTGATCGCCGTGCTGCAGTCTTTACTGCAGCCACAGATCGCCATGATTGCGTTGTGGTTTAATCGCCGGGATTTCGCAACCCTCAATTTTTGTAATTCTCTTTTTGTTCGCTTCCGTTTTTTTGTAGCTCCCCTGAAGAAGCTACTGTCTGAATCAGGGGTCTCCGTGGACCCAGATCCTGTTGCAAAATTTTGCTGCTGCTTTAGCGCAGTATCCAATTGCCAAGGTTTGGACGGAAACTGTTCTGAAGCAGGTTCGCCGAAGCCGATAAAATCCTCGTCAGAGTTATCTTCCTCACTTAAATAAACTTTCAAAAGCTCAAGAGCGGACATTTTCGAACACATGCGAAAACAATTTTCCAAATAAAACAACCTTTTGTGTAAAAAAACAACAACTGCAAATTAGCTGTCAAACTGTTGCTCTCGAACGTAGGACTGGTGTGCGAAAATTCTGTTGATAGATGGGCAAATTATTCGCATAACAGTCTCCCTGTTATTTTTTTAGTAAAACACATGTTTTTTGTTTTTATTTGTGTTTTTTTTTCTAACGAAGCCTTTGTTCCTAATAAGCTGTGTGCGTTTGTGCAAAAATTTACAGCGAAAGAAAGAACACCGATGCGAAATGATGATTATATCGAAAAAGTTTCAATCGCATTTTTCTCGGCAGCTAAATTTTCGACGTAGGACTGTTATGCTTAAAGCGGCAGTGCGGACGTCAATTGAAGCGATTAGGTCGAGCAGAGGCACGAAAAAGTGATTTTGCTGCACGACAACGCTCTTCCTCATACTGCCAACGTCGTTAGAACTCCCATAAAAACACTCGAATGGGACCTACTTCACCCGTCATGTTCCCCAGATAATGCACCGTTCTGTTTTTACGTGTTCCGTTCGATGACACGTGGTCTTTGGAAGTTCTGCTCTTAAAAAGATAGAAAAAATGGTTTGATTCGTGGATAGCCTCAAAAGACGAACACTTGACATTTTTAGGTCAATTCAAATTTTGAATTGTTTTTATGTCCAAGGTTATAATATTTTGTCTAGGGGAGCGACCCCTCTCCGCTAAATTAAAAAAATAGATAAATTCGATAAGAAATAATGAAATATTTTTAATAATATTTATATGAGTGAATTTTATGTTAAAAAAATAACACAACGAGTGCACTATTTTAAAATTAACAAAACATGTATTTTCGTCTGTCAAAAACACTTAGTGTGTGTTGCTAAATTGAGCATATTTTGTGTCGAAAAACTACTAATGCTAACAGTGGGGCTCGAATCTTTCTATTTTCTTTCCCTTCCAATTTTTAACGTTTTTGGTTAGAGGGAGGGAAATAAAATTAAAATGAAATTTATAACGGCTCCGAAAAACAACTGCGGAAATTTGATTCTGCATCTAATATCATCATTCTCCTTCTTTACGATATTCTTATTTCCCTAACGCAGACATCGTAAAGGTAGATGCAACCTTTCCAGGTTAGCAAAGTCAATGAATTGGCAGCGTATCCAAGCAAAATAATTTAACAAAAACTCCGATAATAATCACCCTATTTCGTAGGCACTGAACAACTTTTTCAGTAAGTGATAACAGCTAAGCAATTCGAATGATATGAAAGAGTGTCTTCCAGCTTATTCGCACGGTAGTGCACTGTCTTCGTAGCAAATTATATTTGCCACCCTTGTGTGTTTCATTTTAATCCTTGTGTGTTCCAATTTTTACTGTTTTGGAAAAATAACTGGGACAAAATATGATCAATTAGTCCGTCAAAAATAAACGATTCAAATCATAGCAGCAGTTAAGAAACTAAACTTTATGTAAGGTTTTCATTATTGTCCCTACCTGCTAAAAGAATGCAGTTATCCAAAAAGCTACGTATTATTCAATCGATGCAATTGTACCAAATAATAGATAGAATCACTCACTCAACTGATGCATGAAGACATCTTTATTCAGGATTCATTAAATCACAGTAAACGTAAGTATTGAAGCAGCTGGTACGTAACAAAATTCAAATCACAACAGGATTGATGACGCTGGCGAACGAAGGTGGCTTCTACAATATTAACACCCAGATAAAACATACATTTAGACAGAGCAAGTAGTAGTGCCTCTTCCTCGCCACCCTTGTTGTCTTGCTCACAAAGACCTCAATTGAAGCTTGCCATTTCCGTAATAATAGACCGCACTGCATAACTACGACAGCACTAGCCAGTGCCCTTTGTATGGGCGAAATACTTTCATCTGCTTATAGTGGGAAACTTTCAAGAATCATTTCCTATGTGTAGCATGAAAGACACTTTGCCAGCTGGAAGGAATTCCGGGTCTGCTGGACGAACGGACACAACAAAAGACCGTGTCTAGTGGTACACTATCGGCATCGGTGGTCAGCCAGAACGGAAAGGCTAGAAGCAAACTTTTACTCCAAACGTCCTTCGTCGTCGTCGTCGTCATCATCGTCGTTGTGGTCGTCGTCGTTAATCGTGAACGGGAAAGACGAAAGAAAAGTCCAAGTCAAGAACGTACACATCCTCATCGCAGGAAGTCATCCCCGTTCTGAGCGGTTCCCGATAATACGAAGAACTAACGATAGTTCAAGACCAGGCCAGCGGCCAGGAAATTTACTTATAAATATTTATTGTGAAACCATATTTACTATGTGCATTTATATGACATATTACAACATTTTGGAACATTGGAAGCGACAAAATAGACCAAATGGTATGCCGGAGCTGCATTGCATCGCCCGGAAAATGAGAAAAACGAAAAAGCAGAAAAGCTGCCCCAACATCAGCATTCTACTGCCATCGAGAGCTTTGCTTTGTGATTCCCACATGGAACTCGAGCTGGATTTACTGGACCGTTTTCTGCACACAGCGGGTATTATTCAGTCGATTGATAGGGTGTCCGATGATGAATTAGAATACATTAATTTGTACCAATATTACGATGCAACATTTTCCGAATTTTACGGTCATTCTAGAGTGGATTCTAGTGTCAAATTTGTGCTTTTTTACTGTTCACAACTTAAGACCTGACAATCACTCCAGACGGTGGCCGCTGCTTTCTTGCTATGCCCTCAGTAGGACGGCACCGGAGGACGAAATTGGCGACGATGGCAAACATTTCTCAATAGAGTTGTAAAATGCAGTACCGTTGTTGATGTTGTTGTTATTGTTGTTGCGCTACAGCAGCTGCGCTATACAAAACTGAGCTGATCAGCAAGAACGGGAGATTTCCCGCCCCCTAGACTCTAGTCCGGTTTCCGTCTGTTCCCGAGTGGCTTTCTTCGCATGGAGGTGCATCAGCAGAACAGCCAGCTTACTGGCGATGCTCTTTTCGATGACCTCGTCACAAAACTGTGTATGTGTATGTGGTGTAATTTCGGTTCGGAAAAGATCCTGGTTGTTGAAAATATGACGATAGGACACTTTGTTGGTTTACTGCTTATATTGGCGTTTGCAAGCTAGCTTATGGCTTTGATAAATATTTTGAGGAACGGTCGAAAGGAGTTACATCTTCCGGTGAAATACATGCTCTTCCAATAATTTTATTGTATCAAATACGTTTAGATTCAATTGTCAATAAATACAACGTAAATTCTCCCATCTGGTTAGCCGACTTTGCAGTTTTTGTTATGCATCATAATTTTATTTGGATTGCACTCCTTGTGTAGTCCCAGAAAAACTGTATTGTGAGAACAAATTGAATAACTGCACGGAACATTTTCGGGGTATTCAAACAACGACACTAATCGCTTCATTGCAAATAGCGTTATATGTGACAATTTAAACGCATTATGCGACACAATCGATTGCGTAGTAAACATTTATTCGCTAATATTAACCCGACAACTGTACTGAGGGGTGAAGCATCACCTCATACTTCTTGTACTTTTCCCTCGCTACCTCAGGTGCTGACAGGCTTACACATTTCATCATACAAGTTCATCGCTTGTTCCTCTGCCTTCCTCGAGGGAGTATTCACCGCTTGCCTCAGCGCAGGAACCCACCCGGGATTGATCTGCTATGAGGGAGAGAAAAAGATCAATCAGCCTTGGGGGAAAATTGGGCTTTCACGATAAGTAGCGACATGTGTATCATCTCCCAGGCCACCCTTTTGTGCGCCGCGAAAAACTCCCCCCATCGCAACACACAACATTTTCGACTGCCTGAAATGCTGTGGCTTTCGTGTTCTGTGTTCCCCAGCTATATATTTTTTTTCTCTTTTTGAGGTTGCCTCCACGGGTTTCTGGATTTTGACCCGAAAAGAAGTGGTGATGACGATTTTGAAAGCTGCTGTGATTTATGACGGTGTGGCCGGTTCGGGTTTTGACGGAACATCCCAACGTTTTATTCGAATGTTTGGTGGTGAAAACTTTTCCCTTATCGCGAGTTTTATAAAACTTGGTTTGATATTCGTGCCTTTACGGTGGCTTTTTTTTGGTTGCATTGTTCGAGTTTTTGCGCGTTTGCATAGTATAGCGGTTTTTCCGTCACACCATTTTTTTTTTCATTTTTTCTATTGTGCAATATTTTCATTACTTTTTGAAATTGTTACGCAAAGTGAAATTGCAGTGTTAATGGTGTTAATGGTGTTTCATTTATCTTTACGTTTTCCAACTCGTGAGAGAAATTAGAAAAAAATATTTAATATAAGTGTGCTTACTACCGGTAAAATAATTACACCAAATTTTGAAATATTGCCTCTAAACTAATTTTTCATTTGTTATTGTATTTCCTTATTCGATTACAATGTGCGCGGTTGCATTGCTACACTATGAAAGTGATTGAGTAATTCTTGTGGCTTTCAACGCAACAGCCTAATTGAATTTAAGCAGATAACTGATTCCAGTTAAGCAGATAACTGATGCTTTTAATGGATAATGATTAGTCATAACATGAAGAGTTATGTTTTGGAATCAGAAAGCTCCTAGGTTTCCTATTTCCATTTCGAGACTAGTCATGTTTATCAATCTAAGCATTGAAGGACAACAACTAAGTTAGTACAAAGGAGAAAAAAACCAAAAAAGGTTTTTAGTTAAAAGATAAGGCCAAGAATCATGCCAAGAGTAGAACCATGAACCTCACCAGATTTAACTGGCTCAGAAGAAGACAAAAAACTATAACTGAATTTAGCTTAGGACAGATTTTCTAAATCCCATTAGTTTCAACTCAGTGTTGGAAAACCAGAAATAAATACTCTTTTCATGAAACAACTTTACATAGGATACCCTATCGGATTCTTTGGCAAAATAAATTTGAAGAAAAAATGCATTTGAAGAAAAAATGCATTTTTGTCTACTGTTTGACAGATATCATTGCGTACCTCAGGCAAACCAGCACTTTTACAATGACTTTTCCAAAAATCCGACTGATCCAAGGGAGTCAAAAGTTTAATTTGGCTGATGAAGTTTGAGATCAGAGTAGAGATAATTTTGTCGAAAACATTAAGGGATGGACAGAGAATACTAATAGGGTGAAGATTTGGCAGAGAACAACAGTTTAATTGTCTATCTAGAAAACTTGAGTTTAAAGAAATCTGCGATGACTATTTTTATAAATCAATTTTTACTTTTAAATTAGTTGTTTTCAGGATCACAAATTATATTATAAATAGCAAAAACTCATCACTTGACAACAACAACAATATCTCACGCTAGCCTGTGGGGCTAGTAGCGGTCTAGATCAACTGTATTAGTTGAGAGAATTCGTTATTGATATTATTTTTGGCACATTTTGCATACAACGATACACCGTGCCCCAGTGCTGAGTCGAGAAAATTTCCAGCTCGAAAAGATCCTCGACTCGATCGGAAATCGATCCCGATAAAACAACCGTGTGGAAGAGCTGGCCGATTGACATCGCTAACCAGAGAACCAAGTCAGGCTGTTCGCCAGATATCAGAAGTCCCTATTTTTTATGATTCAATTTTTTTTTATTATTCCGTGTAAAATCAAATACTTGTATTAAAATTTATAAAAAATACTTCTAGTCATCCACAACAATTATTAATGATTTTCTGAATTAGCCAAATACGCAATGACTAAACAGCAAAGCATTGTGTTTAGTAAGGTATAAAATGACTCTAAAAAAGTGTTTAACCCCATAGACATAATGAGTTATGCAAGTTAAAAATGCATTACAAACCTTATCCAATTTATGCCGAATCGAAGTCCAATGAAAATTCAATCCGAATCCGGTACAGATTCAATCCAAATCCAATTCAAATTTTTTTTTCGAATCCATTCCAAATCTAAACCAAACTCAATCAATCCAATCTGAATCCATATCTAATCCCAATCCAATCCAAATTCATTCCAAATGCAAATCTAATTCAATCCAAATTCAACTGAAATCCAATCCAAATTAAATCCAAATCCAATCAAAATCCAAACAAAACTCAGTACAAATCCAATCCAATCTAATCCAGTTTCAATCCAATTACAAACAAAGTTCAATGCAAATCCAATCGTATTCCAAATTCAATCCATATCCCATTGAAATACAATTCATATTCAATGCAAATCCAAACCAAACCAAACCATAGCCCATATCAAATACAAATCCAACTCAAATTCATCAACAGTCCCAACCAAATCAACATCTAAATCAAATTCTCAATCCAATCTAAATCTAATCTGAGTTAAATTAAAATCCAATCCGAATCCAATCCGAATCTAATCCAAATTCAATATAAATCCAAATTCAATTAAATCCAAATCCAATTAATTCCAACCCAAATCCAATTTAAATCCAAACAAATTCAAATCATATCAACTCTAAATTCCATCCAAATCTAATTCAATCCATTCTTGATCTAAATCCAATCCAATCCATATTATATCTAAATCGAATCCAAATTCAGGGTAGCATTATACAATCCAAATCTATTCCAAATCCAATCTAAAACCAATCCAAATTAATTCTTAATCCAATCAAAATCCAATACAAATCCAATCCAAATCCAATCCAGACATTATCTACATCCAGTCCAGATCAAAACAAAATCCAATGCAAATCAAATTTAATACCAATATAATACAATACATATTTTTTTACGTTTAAAAATTGGTTTTTATTGAAATAAAATATGTACGTAAATAGATTATTCTATGATTTGAAAGTTGAATCTAAGTTCACATACTTCTATAATTCTACTATTGCAGTTATCAATGTAGCTAAGGAGCTGAAGCTCAAGCTAATGTAGCAAATGAATAGCTTCAGGATCATCATTTTTTCATTGAACGAGAGATTTTCCAGTGTTGGCCTCTAGATACATTGCTCACCATCCGTGCGCCGCATTATTCGATCTAAATTCAAATCCAAATTCACTTTAATTTCGATCCAAATCCAAACCATATCCAATCCAAATTAAATTTAAATCACTTTCAAATCATATTTAAACTCAAATCAAAACAAAATTCAATCCAAATCTAATACAAATGTAATCCAAATCCAATCAAAATCAAATTCAATCTAAATTTAATCTGAATCAAAACAAAATTAAATCCGAGTCCAGTGAAAATACAACCCAAATCTAATCCTAATCCACTCTGAAGCCAATCCAAATCCAATTATGATCTTATTCGAATCCAATCCAAATCCAATTTAAATCCAATTTAAATCCAATCCAAAACAAATTCAAATCCAATCAAAATTCAATCCAAATCGAAACCATATTCAATCCAAAGCAAGTCAAAATCCAATCTAACTCTAATCTTTTCTTAATTGTATCCCAATCCAAACAAATCCATTCCAAATCCAATCAAAATCTAATCCTATTCCAATCAAAATCCAAACAACACTCAATGCAAATCTAAACAAAATTAAATGCAAATCCAATCGTGTTCCAAATCCAATCCATATCCAATTGAAATAAAATTTATATCCAATGCAAAGCCAAATCAAATCAAAACCAAATCTAGTCCATATCCAATCCAAATCCAATTCAAATTCAATAACAGTCCCAACCAAATCCACATCCAAATCAAATTCTCAATCCAATTCAAATCTTATTTGAGTTAAGTCCAAATCCGATCCAAATCAAATCCAAATCAAATCCAAATCCAATCCAATTCCAATCTAAATCCAATTCAAATCCAAGTTAAATCCAATCCGAATCAAATCCAAATTTAATCCAAATCCAATCCAAATCCAATCCAAATCCAATCCAAATCCAATCCAAATCCAATCCAAACCCAATCCGAATCCAATCCAAATCCAATCCAAATCCAATCCAAATCCAATCCAAATCCAATCCAAATCCAATCCAAATCCAATCCATATCCAATCCAAATCCAATCCAAATCCAATCCAAATCCAATCTAAATCCAATCCAAATCCAATCCAAATCCAATCCAAATCCAATCCAAATCCAATCCAAATCCAATCCAAATCCAATCCAAATCCAATCCAAATCCAATCCAAATCCAATCCAAATCAAATCCAAATCAAATCCAAATCAAACCCAAATCCAATCCAATTCCAATCTAAATCCAATTCAAATCCAAGTTAAATCCAATCCGAATCAAATCCAAATTTAATCCAAATCCAATCCAAATCCAATCCAAATATAATCCAAATCCAATCCAAATCCAATCCAAACCCAATCCAAAACAAATCCAAATCCAATCCAATTCCAACCCAAATACAATTCAAATCCAAGTAAAATCCAATCCGAATCAAATCTTAATTAATCTAAATACCATCTAAATCCATGCACACCCAGTTTAAATTCAAATCCAATCAAAATCCAATCCAAATCCGATCCAAATCCAATCAGAGTCCAATCCAAATTCAATCCAAATCCAATCCAAATCCAATCCAAATCCAATCCAAATCCAATCCAAATCCAATCCAAATCCAATCCAAATCCAATCCAAATCCAATCCAAATCCAATCCAAATCCAATCCAAATCCAATCCAAATCCAATCCAAATCAAATCCAAATCAAATCCAAATCCAATCCAAATCCAATCCAAATCCAATCCAAATCCAATCCAAATACAATACAAATCCAATCCAAATCCAATCCAAATCCAATCCAAATCCAATCCAAATCCAATCCAAATCCAATCCAAATCCAATCCAAATCCAAACCCAATCCAAACCCAATCCAAATCTAATCCAAATCCAATCCAATCCAAATCCAATCCAAATCCAATCCAAATCCAAATCCAAATCCAAATCCAAATCCAAATCCAATCCAAATCCAAATCCAATTCAAATCCAATCCAAATCCAATCCAAATCCAATCCAAATCCAATCCAAATTCATTCCAAATCCAATCCAAATCCAATCCAATTCCAATCTAAATCCAATTCAAACCAAGTTAAATCCAATTCGAATCAAATCAAAATTTAATCCAAATCCAATCCAAATCAAATCCAACCCAAATCCAATCCTAATCCAATCCAAATCCAATCCAAATCCAATCCAAATCCAATCCAAATCCAATCCAAATCCAATCCAAATCCAATCCAAATCCAATCCAAATCCAATCCAAATCCAATCCAAATCCAATCCAAATCCAATCCAAATCCAATCAAAATCCAATCCAAATCCAATCCAAATCCAATCCGAATCCAATCCAAATCCAATCCAAATCCAATCCAAATCCAATCCAAATCAAATCCAAATCAAATCCAAATCCAATCCAATTCCAATCTTAATCCAATTCAAATCCAATCCAAATATAATCCAAATCCAATCCAAATCCAATCCAAACCCAATCCAAATCCAATCCAAATCCAAATCCAAATCCAATCCAAATCCAATCCAAATCCAATCTAAATCCAATCTAAATCCAATCCAAATCCAATCCAAATCCAATCCAAATCCAATCCAAATCCAATCAAAATCCAATCTAAATCCAATCCAAATCCAATCCGAACCCAATCCAAATCCAATCCAAATCCAATCCGAATCCAATCCGAATCCAATCCAAATCCAATCCAAATCCAAATCCAATCCAAATCCAATCCAAATCCAATCCAAATCCAATCCAAATCCAATTCAAATCCAATCCAAATCCAAACCAAATTCAAATCCAAGCTGAATCCAATCCAAAATAAGTTTAAATTCAGATCAAAACTAAAGTCAATTCAAATCCAGCCAAAATCCAATCCAATTCTAACCTAATCTAACCTAATTCTAACCTAAATCCCTTCCCAATTCAATCCAAACCAAGTTCAAATACAATCGAAGTCCAATCCAAATCGTCTTCCAAATCTAATCCAAATTCAAGTTCATCCAAAATCCAATCCAAATCCAAGCCAAATCTTATCCAATCCAAATCCAACCTTCATCCAAATTCAATTCCTATCCAAACCCAACGCAAATCCAAACCAAATCCATCAAAATCTAATCCAAACCCACATCTCAGGACAGATTTCTCTCAGATCGGTAAAACTCTTAAATTTTTTTGCAAACTTCAAGCTTTACGATTATCCAAAACTTAGTCTCAAATATATAACCGATAAACAGAATATTCTAGAGACTTTTATTGCTTTATATTTCTGCGTAAGCAAATGCTTTTTGCAAGTTTATGATTGGCAAAAATAATACTAAACCATTGATAAAAAATTTTGTGGTTCGAACGAGTTTCAACGGAATGTCCGGAAGCAGTTTATTCATAGCCAATTTGTGTTCTTTTGGTTTTGAAGACCTGTCGAAGAATGGGGAGTATAAGTTGAAATTTTATTGAAAATTAATTACTTAACTTACAAATCCAAAACGCGTGATTTGAAGCTTATGAATTGAGCCTCTTTGGAACGAGTTACGTTTATAAAAAAGGTCGGACTCGATTATTCTAGTCTGCCGACTGCCTCACAGCGTCCGCGACGTACATGTCGCCGGTTTTAACTTTTTTGAGATACACCCGTGCGTGAGTGTTCTTTTTGAAAGATAGCCCTTGAATGTATGCCTGAAGCCTATGTAGTATGTTACTGGAAATTATTGGTTTTTCTATCGGTTTGTACTATAAAATCCGCCGCACCCAATACTTTTGGAAGAATAACACTCTTTAACTAAAATCTAATAGAACAGATAGCAAAATATGAAAAAGAAATAGTTTTTGCCTTTCTCCTAGAAAGGTATAGCAATCACTTGCAAAACCGAACGTATAAAAGTGCTCAAAAGGGCCGAATGGCATATATCACTCGACTCAGCTCGACGAGCTGAGCATTTTCTGTATGTATGTGTGTGTATGTGTGAGTGTATGTGCAGATTTTTATTCTCACTCACTTTTCTCAGAGATGGCTGGACCGATTGCAAATGAAAGGTCTCGTTGTCCCAAAAGACCCTATTAAATTTCATTGTAATCGGATTTTTAGTTTAGAGGTTATGTAATAAAATGTAAAAATCATGAAACATCATTATCTCGAAAACTACACAACCGATTTTAACAAAATTGGTTTCAAATGAACGGGCTACCTGAAATACCCTTAACTTTTGAATTTCATAATAATTGAACTAGTGGTTCAAAAGAAATAACAAGAAACGTGTTTTGAAGACTACTTAATCTCACTCATGTTTCTCAGAGATGGCTGAACCGATTTTCATAAAATCAGTGTCAAATGGAAGGTCTAGTTGCCTCATAAAACCTTATTGATTTGTTTTTTAATCAGACTAATACTTTTCTGTTATGTTTAAAAATGTGAAAATCAGCTATGAAAAGGAACATAATCCGAAGACTACTTGAACTCACTCACTTTTCTCAGTGATGGCTGACCCGATTTCTACAAAATTAGTGTCAACTAATAAGTCTAGCTGCCTCGTAACACCCTATTGAATTTCGCTGTAATCGGACTGTAACTTCGTCTGTAAAGTACCGAAATGTAAAAATCACGAAACTTCATTATCTCAGAAACTACACAACCGATTTGATCAATATTAATATCAGATGAGCGGGCTAGCTAAGGGTTAACTGATGAATTATGATTGAACACGTGGTTTCAAATTTTGGCTGCCCTATACGTTCCCATTTCATTTGATTATAATTGAACGTAAGCCATCGTTATGTATTAAATTGTTAATTAAACAACGAAAGTCTATTATTTCAAAGATTACATGACTTATTTGAACATAACTAGTGTCATACGAACAAGTCATCTCTCAAACTTACAAATAACAAACTTCATAACAATTTGATATGTGGTTCAAAAGTTATGGAAAGAAAAGAAATTCAAAGGCTATTTAAAACTATACCTGCTTTGATTGATATATGTGGTCTCAACATAATTAAAATGTGGTTTTGTACTATTTGAACGTTCCAAATTCATTGATTCCTTGCGATGTGCTAAAAGTCTGCAAATGCACGACGAATCGGCCATAGGATATGATCGAAGTCGAAAGACAAATCGTTTGAAATGAATGGTTTTATCGAAATGACAAAATCTTCGACTTTTGGCTTTTGGCGCCCTAATTCTGAATATATTCATATTGGGTGGTAATCGGTCATTTTCAGCAGATTTTCTGGCATCAATCTGACACCGGAAATACCCATATTGGGAGGTATTTAGTTATTTTGGTTGTTTTCCAGAAACTAACAGTGGTCTTCTTTAAATTCAAAATGGTGTCAAGAGTCAATGTCTGGTTTCTATGCATCATCTCGATTACGGAAATATCCATGTTGAGTATTATTTGGTCATTTTCGACTGTTTGCTATAAGTTGCCATTTAGCGATTCAAAATGGTGCCTGAGGTCAATTTTAGCTCATTGCATCATTCTGGTTCCAGAGATACTCATTTTGGATGGTATTTGGTCATTTTAGGCTGTTTTTCACAAACCGGAAGTCGCCATTTTGGATTTCAAAATGGTATTTAAAATAATTTCTGGCCTCTGAGCGTCATTCTGGTTGAAGAAACACCCATATTGGGTGTAATTCGATCATTTTCCGCTGTTTCCCAGGAACCGTAAGTCGCCAACCTAGAATCCAAAATGGGGTCTGTGGTCGATTTCAGCAGCTGTGTATCATTTGTTACCACTAAAAACATTCACCTGCCAAATATGGTTCCATTTAGTTGATTAGTTCGCGATATGTGCAGAAATTTGTGCAGACACATGTGTTTCCATAAGAGGGAGGGGTGTCGAACCGTTATGGACATATTTATTACCCTTTTAAACATCCACATGCCAAATTCGGTTTCATTTGCTTGGTTTGTTCTTGAGTTGTGCAGAAATGTATGTTTCATTTGTATTGGACCCCTCTTTTACAGAAGAGGGGGGGGGGTCTCAAACTATCATAGGAACCTTTATCGGGACCAAAAACCCCTACATACAAATTTTCACGTCGATCGGTTCGGTAGTTTTCGAGCCAATATGGATCAAACAGACTGACAGACCGGACTACATTTTTATATGTATAGACTACAGCATAAATATTTTAGATCCTAAAGAGTGAATATACATTTATTGGATTGAAGCGTTCATGTAAATCAATTTCTACAAATAAAAGTTTGAATGAGAAAGGCTGGGTCTGACCGCTCGGTGGATTAATTTTGGTTTTGATAAAGCTATCGGTTTACCAAAATTAATGGTTAGCAAAAACATCGATTTTGGAATAAATGTTTCAGCAACTAAAATTTATTTCCGCACGGCTATTCGTGGTAAGTTCTGTTCTTACAAGTACGAAGGAGTAATTTTCGAGAACAGTTCATGCAACATGGTGTAAAAACATTGTTTTATCAACATGTAGACGCTACTGTATAAGTTTAAAATGTATTTTTGATAAAAAACATTATAAAACTGAAATGTCCAAAGTAGCCCCGCACGACAGTACTCATTTTTTTTATTTGTCAACTGTAACAAATATTTTCAGCTTGAATTGTGAATGCATTGGTTATTAGTGAAAAATGATTGAAAGGTAACTGCGTGCCATTTTAATTACGTTTGTGTAACATGAGAAATCAACTTTAAGAAAATTCTAAAATGCTCCAAATTTTGTTAATATTGGTTTCAGTTTTTTCAGTAAATAACATAGGTGAAACGGATATTTGAACGCAAATTGGTAGCTCCAGAAGTAGAAATTCATTTAGCCAAGGCTCGAAGCTCAGACACATTTTATAACCACTTTTCATGCTTGTGCTTTCTGTGCTCAACCCTATGAAGCAAGTTCACCTATTACAGTAGATATGTGGATGGCAACGAATTACAAAATTTCCACTTTTTTTTGGGACCGGATGTTCAAAGCATTGCCAACGCAAAGTTGTGTCACAAATAAAAGTTGGTTGAAGATAATGACATCCTAACCTATAATAGTACCTTAGCACTCACCACATCGAACACCGATTTGAAATTTGAAGTCGTCTGCTTCACAACCAACGTGATTAAGTTTCCAATTAAATTTTTTGTTCAGAGATAGATAAATTCAAACCCTTATTGCACTAATGAGTAACACCTATAATGTACATTCCGCACCGTGTTTCAATAGTAAAAAGTGATTGAATCTAATCGCGTCAGTGACCAGATCAGATATAAATTTACTCACGTACCATATACCCGTGACACGCATGTCTTCTGAACAATGGATATATTAGATGGAAGCGTAATACGGGAATGCGACAGCTTTGTTAGGTGGTTAAACGAAGAATAGGTCATTAAACAAGTAGGAAACAGGTGGGCTCTTTACTTTAATATCTTCACCCAGCTCGGCCAGAAGCTACTACTGCTAACATATTTGAAAGTCAATTAAATTTATCATTCGTAGGAATTATAATTAGTACTATGTTCGACTAACTTTGCCCTCTTGTTTAGAATAACAATTATAACAAATTATGCAAATAAGATGTTGGGTAAATTGTAGAGGAAGAACAGAGGAAGAATATAGAGGAAGCTTATACTGTCGTTGTTAAAAATAAACAGTTGCTATTTTGCCGATACGTGCCCAAAACCAGCTTAATCTAAACCCAACACAACACTAACCCCGATGATCCTCAAACTTTCCAATTATTTTCGATGCAAACTTGCTCGGTATTTCGCCTAAGCTATCTCATTAGTTTTAATCACTTCATTTTCGGAATATTTGAGTGCAATTTTCGCTTGTTCACGAACCATTTTCAAGCAGTGCAAAGTTTCCCGGCGCTGCACTCTCTAGCACGCACGCTATGTGTTCTCGCTCGCAGAAGATATCTTAATAACGCAACTTCGCCATCGAAATACACGCTAAACACAAACAGACATACACACCCACATCTGCTTCCTTCGTGGAAAGTGGCATCCGCTTTGAGTACCACAACTTGACAAGTGGAAAAGTTCATCCTTCACCTGTGGGGAATTGCATCATGGGGCAACCAAGATGGTGGCTAATGATTTACCCACCTGCCGACGAGAGTCTCTCACAGCTCGTTGAATCGGAGCGGCTTTGCAGCGTGCGTGTCGCTACGGCTCACGTCAGCAAGCGTCAAACCAGACAGTCTAAACTGTGTCACCAGAGCCCATTCACTGCTGAAAACTTCACTCAATTTCCGCTGGTTATACACTTGTTCCTTTCTAGCACGGCAAACGTTCTGCCATATGCCCGCCTCTTCCTGACAATCTGACAGCATTATGACAGTCATCTTCTCCGACACCGGCAAACCAAACGCGGCACATCCTGACGAGTTTGCACAACTTGAAGCATCGAAAAGCTTCGCAATTAAAGTGACCGATTATTTCGCTACTTGCTGGCGGTGCGAAGTGTTTATGTTATTTCAACAACGAAATATCAGACCAACGAAATTTACCTAATGACATTGAACTCAAAATTCAACAGAACATTTCGAACAAACTGCAAACATAATCATCGAAAACGGATAAGCACCAAAAAACGTTGTTTGGTCAAACTTTTATCCTTCTTCCGGTACCATTTTATTATTGTTGATATTAAACCGTCCCACATCCTCCTGGGCAAAAAAAACTCACCCGTAGAAAGTTTGACACCAGAGTTGACGATTGGACAGCATGTGAAGCGTCACCAACGGCGTCCGCGGATTAAAACCTTCCGGTTGTACGCTGAAAAATAAACTTTCAACAATTTAATTTCTACTCTCTCGCATTGATCTGGATGAATAATTTATATATTTTTTGTCCTGTCCTCACCGGCCCAAATGGTAACCCGTTCCGTCAGGTCAAGGGCTCTACTGATGACGGCTTGACCTTTACCGAGCTCAGCAAACCTAACGAGTAAGCGCCGGTTTAGTTGTACTACAAATGAACGATTAAACGGTGAAAATGGCAATAAATTCTCCAGAGTTCATCCATCCGAGCGTGTGCTGGCAGACACCGAGTGTTATCACCGAACGCGAAGGGGAAAATTGGTTTTATTTCATGCTTTCCACATTTTCCGCAGCCGGCTTGGTCGCACCACCGACAAAAGAATCCGGTATTTCACCGAGCGAAAATATGAAATTTTGCATGCCGATACATCGATCCGAGGGATATGCTGGCGCATATAAATTATTCAGCACAGAATATTCAACACGAAATCCATCAGTCTCATCGACCCTTCCGGTAAGCTTCGCCGGTACCCGAGCGCAAACCGATCCTAGCCAGATTTCGGGTATATCCTGTTGATAGGAAGCTGCAATTTATGCTGTTTATGTGCCAAGTTTTGGAATCGATACTCGAGTGGCTGCATGCGCTGGCAGGGACCTGTTTCGATACAAAATTGATGTTCATGTTCTAGGATGAATTTACCAATTTTATACGGTGGGTTTTAGTTTTGGGAAATTTTTGTGGCATTAACAGGAGTTACAAATAGCAATTAGAGAATATAGTTTTGCGTTTAATCACAGTGGTCAGTTTGACTGAGTTTTTCATTCCTGCGCCCAACTTATCTGATATGATTGATATATTATGGAAAACTCCCCTGATGATCGTTATCGTTGCTGCCTTGTCTCTTATTGTCCTTGATGAATATTTTGACGAATTCAAAAAAGCACTCACATGCTCAAGAATTCGTCGCTGCGTTTTGTTAATTCATATGCACAACAAAGGCTGGAATAACTGGATACTAACACTTCTCGAGTATTAATGGATAGTTTGAATCGCTAGGAGCAAAGTTGGCTTCCATTACAGGGACCATTTCCAAGGGTTTGAGTTGCTTAACAGCATTGCGATTGTTCCAGGCTATAAACACAGAACATACGGCGATACTGCAGGAAGATGACGTGTGGATAAGCACTGAACGGAATTCATGTCGTTCATATCATCATTTTAAATCCAGTCCGTATCGTAAAACTTTTTGGAAGTTCCTTCCTGTTAATCATGCTCGTTAGTATAATAAAGGAAGAGCAACCAACCTACCTGGTGATAGTGTACCTATCACTAGCTATCATCGATAAAGAGTTGAAGAGGTTGTTTATGAGACACGACCGCAGGGTTAACGTAGAATACGATAACCTGTCTTATATCAATGTATTTCTTGGAATAGGTTGCCTCTATAACCGGCACTGGTAATGACAATGCACAACAGCAGAAGCTTTGTGCAGCTATGCGGTTTCACTTGCTGCCGTATCCAAAACAAGAATGAAATTGAATTGTTTTGAGGCTGTCTTTCGTATCAAGTTGCAAAAAGATATTTTAATTTAGGCAGTGGCTACGAAAAGGCTATAGACGAGGGCAAATAGTGCATTCCCCCATCTATAATCGCTATACTACAACTATAGGCTAGTAGCTATATTACTAGCCACTGCACGCTATGTATCAATCCACACACGGTATATAGCAAGCCCCGCACGCTATATAGCAAGCCACGCACGCTATATATCAAGCCACACACGCTATATAGCAAAACACGCACGCTGTATAGCAAACCACACACGCTATAGAGCAAGCCACGCACGCTAGCCACACACGCTATATAGCAAGGCACGCACGCTGTCTAGCAAACCACACACGCTATAGAGCAAGCCACGCACGCTAGCCACACACGCTATATAGCAAGCCACGCACGCTGTCTAGCAAGCCACGCACGCTATATTGCAAGCCACGCAGGCTAGCCACACGCTACATAACAAGCCACGCAGGCAAGCCACACGCTATATAGCAAACAACGAGCTATATAGCAAGCCACGCACGCTATGTAGCAAACCACATACGCTATATAACAAGCCACACACGCTATTTAGCAAGCCACACACCTTATACAGCTAGCGACACATGCTGTAGATATTCACACGCGTTATTTGCACACACCCTATATATACATATACGCTGGATGATGGTGGCTTCTCAAACCACCTGACGGTGCGAGTCTCTTTCAGTTTCGGGTTGTATTCACCCAACGATATCTGAATTGGATTACCGCTGGTGGGGTCAAACTCAGATCGAAGGGGAGCCAAGCTGAAAAAGGTAGGAACTGCAGCTAACCACTACCACCGCCGCTGTTGCCCGCTGCTGATCCACTTCGTCTACTGCCATCGGTGTTGATGCCGCTGCTGCTGCCTGCTGCTAGTGAACTGATTTACTTGGGAAGAAACAGTCTCTTATATAGCCCAAAGAGTGCATTCCCGGCTAACTAGGTACTCCATTCTGTCGTCTTTTTTAGGGAAAGGCAGCAAGCGACCAATCAAAAGTCGACACTTGTGTTTCGACAATGTTCAACAATTTCCAATAGTACAATAGTTCGAACAATCAGACTACAATTTTCTGCATTTAGACGGGTGCTTAAATGATTTTCCAATCGATTGCTGCAAAAATGACAGAAATCGGTTGGAAACTGACCGAGTTTAAAACGTTTGAAATTGGACAATTTTCGTGACGCTCCCGATGTTTTCGGTTTTGAAATTGGGTCCCCGTATATGTTGCCGTAAGACGTATTCTACGTCAAAAAATCTAGAAGAAAAATAGTTTGACGATAATGTGTAAACGCATAAATACAAATACTTCCACTGCAAAACAGCCCTGTTTAAGGAACATCCAGCAGTTTTGGTAGACTAAAGCAGGTATTAAACGGAGCAAATATTTGCTATTTTTGGTACGAATATTGTTCGCACAAAATAAAATCCGTACCAAAAATAGCAAATATTTGCTTCGTCTAATACCTGCTTAAGACAGGCTGACGGTACTTACACCACAGATTCGCAGGCAAAACTGAACATTATCATGGAAAACTACTTCCCAGAATCACATCCGAATACTAATGAGGACCAGGATCAATCTGGAAAACAGCTAAACTCAAATGCGACTTGGTCTGATTACCAGCAACTTGTCTGCTCTATATTCAGTAAATTGAAGGTAAAATGGTTTGCCGGAAGTAGTTCAAAAACGATAAACAACTTTACCTAATTATGGCTAAACCACAGCTGTCGTTTATTTCGCACTCCAAAAATGTTCTATTTCCATGTTAGCTAGCCGTGACTGCATTGGCAGCGCTTTCTGTGAAGGCATTTCCGTTTAAGGCTTTGCTCGTGGGAAACATTGAATTTTGGAGTACTTATGAATTTTATTACCTTCAAGAAATCGAAAATATTATATATGGTTGAATAAATTCTGTAACAGACTCTTTCCAACCATACAAGTCTTCGGAAATGAATGGAATACAGCCAGTTATGCTCTATCCGGAGACAAACCGGAGTTACTTTCATAACAAAAGCTTCGCTCCAATTAGTTTATCATCCATCTTTTTTAAAAAATATGGAGAAACTAATTGATCATCATATAAAAACAGTTCATTTGAAAGCTGATCCATCTATAAATTGCAAACAATAAATTAACCAGTGACGCATCACACATGTTAGTGAAAAAAAATTAAAAATCCATTCAGACCAAGGAAATTTCACTAACAGCTTTTCCTGATATTGAGAAGGCATTTGATAATGCATTCCACAACTCAACGCAAATTGCCATGGGAAGGTACGGGGACAACTCATCAGATGGACTCAAAATGGATAAAAATCAACTCCTGGAATGATTTCATGAATTTTGACATAGGGGAACTGCTCCATTATTCATCTCAACCCATATATTCATCTCATACAACATGAAAACACAATTAAAAACAGGAAAAAACGTATATTTTCTAGCTAAACCAATCCGCTAATCCATGGAATTGATTCTTCTTAGATCACTTTAGATCCCTCATAAATTAGAATCCTCAAAAACTCACTTAAAAGCACTAAATTTGATATTATAGTCGGGCATATGCACTCGAAAACTCATTTAATTCAATCGCCTACCTCAGAAAACAAAATCCGCGCATCGTTCTATACGGCTACAACGGGACTCGTTCAGCAGCCAACCAAAGTTTTTTTCATCATTAGTACACCACTTCTTATTTTAATCACTAAACAAAATCACTCACTACACTTAGAATACTTTAATCTTTGAAATGTTCACCTCAAAATTCCTAAAACAAGCTTGAATTAGCAGAAATATATGAGATGAATTTCTACAATTCCTAAATTTCAACTGTATGTATTTTCATCTGTTTTCACTGCGTCGAAGAAAATCAAAAGTTGCCAAATCAGTCTCTGTTAATACGAAAAAATCATACTGAAAATGTTGAATTAATCCGACATAATTGACATAAAACGATAGCACTGCAGTGGTTACCTAGGTTACCAATTTTGCACGTAAACAACTACAGCGGATATCTAGGTAACCTACTACAACGGGCTGCGGCTACGTTCATTCATGATAATGTGATTCATTTATGATTAACAGTGTGATGAATATGGGGGCGTCGTGAGATGAATAATTGTGCAGTGATTCAAGTTTTGAGATGGATATGGAAGCGTTGTGAAAAATGGTTTGTTTTACAAATTTTCGGATAAATCTAGCTAATTTTACTAAATATACAATGCTGAACGATTCCATAAGAGCACGTAAGCGTATTTAGTTTATTTGTTCAATGATTTCGTGAAAATTTGGTGTTTAATCCGTGCATTCTTTGCGAATATCGGCTTAATGAGATGAATAATGGAGCAGTTCCCCTACATATTGCTGAAGATTTCATAAAACTTGTTAATGGCCATATAGGGCCACACTGGAGCCTGCTCTAGAATGGCCATTTCAATAGTAACTCCAATAGTCAACTCCTAAAGTGATTTCATGTATTTTGATACCAATTTTGCTTGGTCTTATTGCCAACTGTTGAAATTTGTTTTAGATCTTGAATCTGGCTCGGAGATCCTGATTCACAGACACCATATGGGAGCCAATGGTGTATACTGATACGTATACTGAAAATGAACAAATTTTCCAATCAAGATTCAAATCCAATCAAGATTGAAAATTGGTCGAGAATTGAAAAAGTAAAAAGAATTTAATTTTTGTGGGTACCCAAGTACCCTGCCGAACATATACGGGAGCTAAAATTTCCGAGTACATCAAATAAAACATTTTTGACAACTACCTCATTAATCTTTGAACTTCCTCAACCGGAAACTTGTACACAAGTTCATCATTCTGCAATTATTCCTTCTGTCAGACGATCTCCTATCCCTAGCCCGAGCATAACACTAAAAATTACAAAATCATCAATTTTCCACCTCCATAGCTCAGGTGTTGCGGCTTCCGGGAACGTGTCACGGGACTAAACGGCCGAAAATCGTGCTCCTGTGGCAGCAACGATTCACTCCAGCCGGGTTTGTCGCTGATGGTCCTGTTGTGATGCAACAGCCAATTTAACGAGTCCAGTTGATAACCGTAACCGCAAAGTCGTTGTTCGGATCACACACCGTGTTCACGCTGTGCCCGCCGAACGACAATCGGATTGGGCTCAAAATTTATAACCCCTCCCGCGACCTAGGTCCGAAAAGCCCGGTCGTTGCCATTCGCACGCGCTCGTCATTCTCTGTGTGCAATATTTTCCGCGCGTTCACTACGCTGTAACATATGTATGTCAAATTTGCGCGTATCTGGATGCAGTTGCTCCGAAACGGTTGACGACGAGTGCGACGGTCGCGCGTTGGAAAACATGAAAAATATCACGTTCACATCAATGCTGCACGCCGAGGTAGGCAAAACATACACGGAAATCGAACAGGCAACCTCAATTTCAGATGCAATCTCAATTCCATTCATTCATCCAACCGTTCACCGACGGACGCGACGGTCTGTTTCGGGATTTGCGTTTTTTTCCGGCTGACAAGAGCTGGCTTTGCATACCTGCTTGAATTGTGTGGTTTAGTGACGAGAATTTTTTATTCCTGTAAAGGTTTTTTTTTCTTTGTTTTTGTTTTTCAATTCTATATTTTCCGCCTCGGTTCCTTGGTAAACGACATTGATTTATTTGGAATCGATCAACCGTGTTCGTGTTGGCTGTAAAATTAACTGTCAGCCTATCAGACATCCTGAATGGAAATTTACTTCTAATTTAGATATAAATTCTATCATGACCAACAAAGATTCCAGTTTTACGATTATCTTACTTTGCAACCAACAACGACGGGAAACGAAACCAGACAGAAATCTTTCAACTCAATCAGGCGAAAGTCGTCGTTTATTCGCATTGCCAGTTTCTAAACAAAACAAGGTGAAAATGATCCAAACGGAGAGACCTGCCGATCTAACAAGACCAACATCATTGACACGGACATGCTTCCATCAACGCCTCATCCCTCTCGTTCTCGTCCCATTCGCTTCATATGCCATCCGAAAGGTGTAACCCCAAACCAGTATTGACAGGCTCCGAGAGCCTTGGCTAAGCCCTGGTAATCTCTCTAGGGGAACCAAACAATCTTAACACCACCGACCTACGCCAAGAGCGGCAGCAGCCACTGTTCGTTCGTTCTCGCCGCAAAAGGATTGGCGCACAGCAAACAGCTAAATCAGAACTTGTAGGACGACGTGATATTTTCATGTACTACCACACACGGCGCCCCTCGGATTACCCGCCTGTATAGCCGATTTACCGATGCCGAGAAACTGAACGATGTTAGGCTGACGCCTTCTTCAGACATCCAACATCAGCCAGTAGAACTACCGAAAACAACACACAGTAACACAGAAGCAGTCCCAGTCGCGATACATCTTCGCTTCTTACTTTCGCGGCTGAGTGTGAGAGAGCCTGTTCAGGGAAGGGTGAAAAATTATGCTCAATGACACGTTGACAGGTAATACATTTTGTTTCTAATGCCTCGAATTTATGTCGATCAATTCATCATAATGGGTGCCGGTAATCTGTTTAGGCGTTTTTCAACACGTTTGTTTTGCTTCTAGTTTTTTTTTTTTTTTGTTGGTTTCGTTTTGTACTGCGCCTAATTTGGGATGTTACAATGACGATTCAGCTTTCAAGATTGAATTGAACTTGTGATATTCATAAGTAGTAAGCGTGCTGTTGGTGTTCTACGAATGTGCTATTATTCTTATTTTAAGACCAATTTTGGGCAGCTCTTGGAGCCTTCTATATATAGAAATAAAATACCCGGAATGTGTAATATGAGCTGATTCCAGTGGTTCTATTATATGGATAACGAATTCAACGCGACTAATCTAGTTGATCGAGACCTCCAGGCTAGTGTGCGATTGTTGTTGTGTAGGATGTTATACAAAGTATACAAATTTGTTTACTAACCTTTTCTCTTTGAACACAGTTCAGATTATAAAACTGGTTCAGCAAACTTTTAAAATACTACAGTAAAGTTTTCAATTGAGGGAAATTATTTTAGTCCCCCGAATTTATTGTAAGCACTTTCCATCTGGTTTGCGGGGGGTTTAACACGCGGAAAATGACTACAATCTTGGTTGATTTTTTTGTGGCTGATATTTAAGCAAATATTTCATCTATTTTTTTTTCAGAGTAAATCGACAATTTAGGACTCCTGATTAATCCGTTCCTTACTCTACATGTGAACATAACATAAGAGTGGTATATGATATAACACATCGTCAATTCGTGAAGAGAAAAACCAAAACAAAAATTCATACATGAGTGAGGGAGCTTTATACAAAAATTTTGATGCCATTTGTATTTTATTACGCTCATGTTAATAGCTATATTCGAATGAATAAAAACATATTCCAGGAGAATCTGTTTTGAATTAAACTAAGCTTTATATCAATCAACTTAATAATATACTACAGGAGCGAAGAAAACGATAATTTCTACAGTCTTGCGCTTTTCATGCCGGACTCCTAACATTTTAACGCTTATTTCTGTTTTTTTTTTTATTTTATTATTTCTCTTCTGTTTCCAGTTTTCTATTTTCTATTTTCTGTTTTCTGTATACTGTTTTCTGTTTTCTGTTTTCTATTTTCTATTTTCTGTTTTCTGTTTTCTGTTTTCTGTTTTCTGTTTTCTGTTTTCTGTTTTCTGTTTTCTGTTTTCTGTTTTCTGTTTTCTGTTTTCTGTTTTCTGTTTTCTGTTTTCTGTTTTCTGTTTTCTGTTTTCTGTTTTCTGTTTTCTGTTTTCTGTTTTCTGTTTTCTGTTTTCTGTTTTCTGTTTTCTGTTTTCTGTTTTCTGTTTTCTGTTTTCTGTTTTCTGTTTTCTGTTTTCTGTTTTCTGTTTTCTGTTTTCTGCTTTCTGTTTTCGGTTTTCTGTTTTCTGTTTTCTGTTTTCTGTTTTCTGTTTTCTGTTTTCTGTTTTCAGTTTTCTGTTTTCTGTTTTCTGTTTTCTGTTTTCTGTTTTCTGTTTTCTGTTTTCTGTTTACTGTTTTCTGTTTTCTGTTTTCTGTTTTCTGTTTTCTGTTTTCTGTTTTCTGTTTTCTGTTTTCTGTTTTCTGTTTTCTGTTTTCTGTTTTCTGTTTTCTGTTTTCTGTTTTCTGTTTTCTGTTTTCTGTTTTCTGTTTTCTGTTTTCTGTTTTCTGTTTTCTGTTTTCTATTTTCTATTTTCTGTTTTCTGTTTTCTGTTTTCTGTTTTCTGTTTTCTGTTTTCTGTTTTTTGTTTTTTTTTTTGTTTTCTATTTTCTGTTTGTCTGTCTGTCTGTCTGTCTGTCTGTCTGTCTGTCTGTCTGTCTGTCTGTCTGTCTGTCTGTCTGTCTGTCTGTCTGTCTGTCTGTCTGTCTGTCTGTCTGTCTGTCTGTCTGTCTGTCTGTCTGTCTGTCTGTCTGTCTGTCTGTCTGTCTGTCTGTCTGTCTGTCTGTCTGTCTGTCTGTCTGTCTGTCTGTCTGTCTGTCTGTCTGTCTGTCTGTCTGTCTGTCTGTCTGTCTGTCTGTCTGTCTGTCTGTCTGTCTGTCTGTCTGTCTGTCTGTCTGTCTGTCTGTCTGTCTGTCTGTCTGTCTGTCTGTCTGTCTGTCTGTCTGTCTGTCTGTCTGTCTGTCTGTCTGTCTGTCTGTCTGTCTGTCTGTCTGTCTGTCTGTCTGTCTGTCTGTCTGTCTGTCTGTCTGTCTGTCTGTCTGTCTGTCTGTCTGTCTGTCTGTCTGTCTGTCTGTCTGTCTGTCTGTCTGTCTGTCTGTCTGTCTGTCTGTCTGTCTGTCTGTCTGTCTGTCTGTCTGTCTGTCTGTCTGTCTGTCTGTCTGTCTGTCTGTCTGTCTGTCTGTCTGTCTGTCTGTCTGTCTGTCTGTCTGTCTGTCTGTCTGTCTGTCTGTCTGTCTGTCTGTCTGTCTGTCTGTCTGTCTGTCTGTCTGTCTGTCTGTCTGTCTGTCTGTCTGTCTGTCTGTCTGTCTGTCTGTCTGTCTGTCTGTCTGTCTGTCTGTCTGTCTGTCTGTCTGTCTGTCTGTCTGTCTGTCTGTCTGTCTGTCTGTCTGTCTGTCTGTCTGTCTGTCTGTCTGTCTGTCTGTCTGTCTGTCTGTCTGTCTGTCTGTCTGTCTGTCTGTCTGTCTGTTTTATCATCATCATCTCTGTAATATTTGTGACCTTCTCTATTTTGCCGAAAATAACCACCAAATTTTTCATCAAATATTTTTCGTGCTCAGGGATTTTCCATCTTCATTGTGCACATTTTTTGTAATTGTCTTTTTGTCACAGTGTACCAAGCGCTTCTGCCGTTGATACGACGCGAGTCAACAAGTCTACGCATGGAAATTCCATTCGTGAGCCAACGATGTCATCCCGAGCGGCAGAGATACCAGCTCTACCGGCTGACAGAACTCATATCCACCTTAATTGAAATATTTTCCCGGCGTGCCTTTAAAAGTTCATCGAACTGAAAACCCTATCCGCTGCAAAAGACGCTAAAATGTGAAAACATTTCCTTTCATTCGCCGGCATCCGGCATATCAACCAGCAGCAGGGGAGCGCAAAGGTTAGGATCGAGTCGATCCACCGCCGCAACGCAGCTCGAAGCAGCTGTTGATGTTGATTGAGGAAAACGACGACAGTACATTTCCATTACATCACCATCTTGGAGCGTGCTATTACCTTCATCATCATCATCATCACCGACGCCGCGTCGTTCGTAAAACCGCCTCACGCTCAAAGAAGACGAAGAGGACGATACTGCTGCTGCTTGCAAAAAATGCAATACACAGGATAATCTAATAGTTTTCTACTCGCACGGTTCAGGCGCGCGGGTAGAAAACTTCCAAAGGTGGGAACGGATGTTTTTGATTTTGTACGAAAACCATGAAATTGAATACTTAGTTGATAAATTTATAAAGCTTTGGTAAACTTGGACTCAATCGAACTGTTTTATTAAAGTGTATTGGTTCATTTTTAAATACAATCATGACCAACACAGTTCATCGCTAGCTCCGGACACGAAGATCCGCCCTTCCAATGCCGGTACCGACCATGGGCTAAAACCGACATTTATTCTCTTCCGAGTCGCGCTGTTGTTAGGGTAATTTTCCGCTCACTGAATTCACTTTTCACCGACAAAGTAAATTCCTGCTGGTCCTGTGAGAGAGAGCGCTTTGTTGGAGTTTAAAGATGAAATCCAATTTTAGCTCTGCTTCAATGCAAATTCCCTGCGTTCGGCGAAGGACCGAAATTGTCCTATTGTACTCTGGAACTGTTGACTAAGAGATTCGATTATTATCAAACAGGTACGAAAGCATTTACTATCTTCTTTGCGTTTGAGTGTAATTCACCAACGTTCCAAACATTGCTTCTGCTAACTTTCGCCCGCCCCGAAATATAATCTTGATCAAGGTAAACTTGGGCCATAATTCGCAATTCTGTTTTCACTTAGGACCCATTTCTCGACCGATTTAACAACAGCCATAAACATTTATTCTGCCTCCATTAATAATATTTAAGCGAAGGTCTACTTTCTTCGTTCCACCTACTCTGTGTGACGATGTCTCTTTTCATCAGTTCGATTAGACAGTGTGCAAGGGAAAAGTGCACGATAACAGCGCAAGATAAGTGCCAAGTTTTCGTTACAGTTGTGTTTACCAAAATATCAGTGCAGTGTAGAATAAATTTTCCGAAGGTTGTTTCAAATTAATACTAACAAATCGCATAATATCGAATGCTAAACAAATAATTGTATTTGCCACTACTAGTTGGATTCATGCCTCCGCTTTTTTCCCCAATTGTTGTTCTGGTCAGTCCTTCGTGACATTTGTTTCAGATCCTGCTTGTGTTTGCGAAGCGTGTTGAATAAAAATGAGGAGAAGAAGAAAAGTTTTCCCATTTTTTCCACTTTTCAAACACTGTTTGCCACCCGTCCGGTTGCCTTCAACAGCAGCAACCGTGGCAGTAATATCGTGTTGTTCTGCTCACAGGATTAGAGCCAAAATTACATTACTTCTCATTCTGGGCTACCGGTAGTGAGCGGTAGAGACACGCTTGTCCTTTATCTTGACCATTTCGGTTACGTAGTTTTACTCTTTGTTGTGACAACTCGCTCGATTCCCATGGGCTACCCGGTCTGCAACAGCTCTGGCTGCTGCTGCTGCTGCTGTTGGTGAAGTCGCTCCTCCACGCAGGGAAAAGTTTGAAATACATAAATTCATTTTTGAAATGATAAGCATGCTTTTTATGACTTTGTTCGTGTGTGTGGTGGAAAACCATTTTGCTGAAGCTACTGCTGCACTACATTGTCTCTGTTGATGTGGCAGTTGGAAGATTTCGATGAAGAGGAAGAGCAAGAAAGAGAAAAAACCGAAGAGGAAGAAGAACTTTTCTGTTTTTGTTCTTCCCGGCGGAAAATTGAAATTTGAATAATGCGCTGATAATAAACATAAAACCAGAGGAAAAGACCGTACTGGTTCTCCTGCTTAACTCACGGTCCAGCTGAGGAAACCTCTGTATGACCTAAGATTTCTCAAGCAGAGGCCACCCACCGGACCCGCTTTGCCGTAGAGTGTCTGAAACTTTGATTATTAAAGTTTTCGTGTTCGGTGTTTCCCGCCACCTCTCCAATACAACATACAGACCAACTAAATGTAAATCGGTAAGACAGATAAAGTTCTGTGCGTAACAAAATACTCATCGTTTTCTGGTTAACACAAGTAGTTCTATAATAACTGTACCTTGTCGAGCGAAAAATTGGAAAAGGGTATATTCAGGAAAGGATAATGAAAAGATACAGAAAAAAAATATAAAAAGAAACATACTGGAAATGTGAAAATGGAAACGAAATGATTCAATAAAAATATTAATTATAAATAATGAATTTAATAAAGTGATAATTAGAGACAAAGTGAAAATCGAGATTAAAGTATTTTACATAAATCAAATGCAAAAAAAAAACAAACAATAATTTATTAAGAAAGAAATAAAACCAACGAATAAATAAGAAAATTTTATCAATAACAAAAATAAGGAGACAAATTATCAAAAAACGAAAACAGGTGATGCAGAAAAAATAAACAAAAACAAAATTAAAAAGAGCATATATGGTATATAAGAAAAAAAAATTGAGCACAAAATACAAGATATAAAAGATATAAAAAAACAGGTGAACGAAAAATTTGAGAAGCAAAATAGAAAAATGGTTGAGCGATATACGAAAATGAAACTAGCAGGAAAAATTCAAAAGTTTATCAAAGTATAGGAATTGAGGAGGTACTGTAAAAATTTGGTATCATAACTTAAGGATATCTGAGAATAAACAAGAAGAAGAAAGGTAATTATAGCATGATGCTTATAAGTTAAAGAAATCGGAACGAGGAATTGGATAAGTAAAAACAAAAAAAAAGTGTGAGAGAATAATCGAATTGCGGAAATTGAAAATAAGATCAGAGGGGCAAAATACCAAATAAAACATAGACACACGTCTTTGAGGAGTTATTGAGAGACTCAAACACCAGAGGGAAATATAAATAGAAAAAGGAGAAGGTAACCAAAATAAAATTCAAAGGTAGAGCCATGAACAAACTGAGAAGTTATAATAAAACATCAAAAGAAACAATAAAACCAAAACAGAAAAAAGAAAACAAAAAAAACAAAAAAATTAACAGAAAACTGAAAACTAAAAACTAAAAACAGCAAACAGAACTGAAAACTGGAAACTGAGAAAACAGACAACAGAAAACAGAAAACAGAAAACAGAAAACAGAAAACAGAAAACAGAAAACAGAAAACAAGAAAACGAAAAACTGAAAACTGAAAACTGAAAACTGAAAACTGAAAACTGAAAACTGAAAACTGAAAACTGAAAACTGAAAACTGAAAACTGAAAACTGAAAACTGAAAACTGAAAACTGAAAACTGAAAACTGAAAACTGAAAACTGAAAACTGAAAACTGAAAACTGAAAACTGAAAACTGAAAACTGAAAACTGAAAACTGAAAACTGAAAACTGAAAACTGAAAACTGAAAACTGAAAACTGAAAACTGAAAACAGAAAACAGAAAACAAAAAACCGAAAACAGAAAACAGAAAACAGAAAACAGAAAACAGAAAACAGAAAACAGAAAACAGAAAACAGAAAACAGAAAACAGAAAACAGAAAACAGAAAACAGAAAACAGAAAACAGAAAACAGAAAACAAAAAACAGAAAACAGAAAACAAAAAACAGAAAACAGAAAATAGAAAACAGAAAACAGAAAACAGAAAACAGAAAACAGAAAACAGAAAACAGAAAACAGAAAACAGAAAACAGAAAACAGAAAACAGAAAACAGAAAACAGAAAACAGAAAACAGAAAACAGAAAACAGAAAACAGAAAACAGAAAACAGAAAACAGAAAACAGAAAACAGAAAACAGAAAACAGAAAACAGAAAACAGAAAACAGAAAACAGAAAACAGAAAACAGAAAACAGAAAACAGAAAACAGAAAACAGAAAACAGAAAACAGAAAACAGAAAACAGAAAACAGAAAACAGAAAACAGAAAACAGAAAACAGAAAACAGAAAACCGAAAACCGTTAACAAGAAACAGATATCAGAAAACAGCAAACAGCAAACGGTAAACGGAAAACAGAAAACCGTGAGAGAAAATTAGCATAAAAGACAAACAAATTAAAAGGAACAGAAAAAACAGAAAAGCAGAAAACTGGAAACAACAAAAGAAAAAAAAACTAAAAGCAAAACAGAAGAAAGAGATATTTTATAAAGAAGGGAAAAATGGAAAAACAGAATCCAATTAAAACATAAAATGAATTCCTTATTTGAATTCTTCCCAATATTTTTTGTTTCATGCTTCGTCACCTATTCCTTTCAATATCGGTGGATATATCCGATGACGAGAGAGAATACACCTCGAGCACATTTGTTGTCTATATAAATTTTTTTTACCCTTTTGACACGTGGTTCTAGATGAACATGCAGATAGTTTAATTGAAAATGGGTTTTAACTTGCAAAAAAAGTTTCCAATTGTTCCAAGTGGATTTGATTTGTGTTTCGTTGAGAGTTACAATCGCTATCATCACAGCTCGAACAAGCGTCATAAAGGTTCTATTTAACTAGCAATCACGAAAAGAGATTAATCGCCATCAAGAGCTTTCCAAATCTCCTTCCGATTGTCATTTGTAACTAGTTCAATTGAAAGCAAAAAATTCCCAACCCAACGGACACCGAACATGATTTACGCTGCGAGTTGTCGTCCACCAAGCAACACTGTAGATCAGTCGCATGTCAACGACACTCGTGAAGTTTTCGTTGCAATTGATGGCGGTTGCCAAAGTGGAACAAGATTTATGAAGTAACGCATCCACGAACGAATGAAATCCAGTCGGAAAACAATAAATTCATTCATCACATCAATAAAGCCATGCACTCTTCGTTCGCTCGCTCGTATGATCTCTCCTAGATTTGTGCAGTGAACGTCAATGGCAAACGATCCAGATCTAGAACAAGGGTAGCTGATAGAATGGAGCAACGAGGAAAAGAAGGAACTCAAAGGGAAAAGTCAGAATGAAGTGAACATTTGTTTTCCACGCCTGCCACCCGAGTCGTGGAACCTCGTGATTCAAGTGATTCTCGTGGCCCTAGTGTTAGAGTACTCTCACACATACTCGAGTTTGTTGTTATTTGCGCCACAGGAAAGTGTGCAAAAATATTGCTCGGCTAAAGAAACTGGCACTGAGTTGGTGTTAAAGTAAAAGTGCATTGTAAATTGATACAACTTTTTTGTGTGTGATAGAACACTGGAGAAACAAATAAAAAACGTTGCGTTTCGTTTGAAAAGAGATTATTTCAGCCAATCTTATGAGTGCATGACTGGTTCATATAATTATAGTGCTTACTAGTGTTTTTGTTTATGAAACTAATAAATTATGAACCTGAAATAAAATGTTGTTAGTTAAAGAAGACATTACAGAAAATGATTACTATCCAATTAACTGCTGATTTTTATTTACACCAAATCATTTAATACATAATCCATATTTTTTTTAAATACATTAGACTGACACGATTATTTTCTTTATATTTTCAGGTATGAGACTTTCTGTTAGATATACCAAACGCACGTATGTATTACCACAAATATCTTGCGATAACATAGTTGAACGGTTCTAAACTCAAATTATGGTTCTAAATTATTTCTACGTTCAATGAATTTACGATGCGAAACCTAAAATTTTCGTCTAGTGAAAATCGGTTCACCAAAATTAAGGATAATTGAAATCTCTCGGAAAACTCAGTACCGATGAAATGTCAAGAATAAGTTTTTGTTTTCACAACACTGAACGAAAAAACACATTTATTTCTTACGCGACTGGGCGAAGCGAAGCGAAGAAAATGGAAACACAATCCACTTGCTTCCTTTAATTCCACTCTTAACGAACAAAAAGCACCTCACACGTACACACCCACACACACACTGTGAAGCAATAATCTGGGACGTTAATTAAAAAGCCACAAAACATAAAACAACTGATCCCATAAACCACACTCACCGTCAGCGAGTCATTCATTAATTTTCCTGCCATCTCGGTGGCATAAAGCACACGTGACGCGGCGGTGGCCGCGATACTGGTGCCCTGCTGTGGGCGCAGCGCGACCCAGCAGATTGCGGTGCCCGAAGGACGGAGACTTTAAAAGCAGTTTCCTGTCGCCGAAAAAATATGTGTCATGGGTATACAAGCTTTCGGAAATCTCCGAAGCCGCCCTGTACGGCGTCAATCGACGCTAGCAATGCCAGAAATGAAAACTGTAATTTCGTTTTTAAAACAATATTTTTAATTAGATTTCTCTTCCACTGACGGAACCGCCAGTAATAGCATCATAAAAAGTTATTTTTTTCCTTTTTTTGCATTTCCTTTACGCCAGCTGCGAATACTTTTCGCTTTCAACTTCTCAACCCGAACTTGTCGCGCGAGTTCGTCCTTCTTCGTCAAACCCATCATCATCATCAACGTCATTTCAGGCGAACGGTGAGCTTTACTCGGGCACTTTCGGGCTAATTTTTCCGCATTCAATGCCACCCGCTTCCTCTTTTTAATTTCTGGTCACCACTTCGGAGTACCGCATACGAGGAAGTGACGGAAAATGATCAGGAAAAGACTGCCCAACCTCTCCCCACGGTCGGTAGACTAGACCCAACACTCTCTAGATCTCGTTTAGCTCGATTGGAAGGCAGAGAATAAACTCGTCTTTTATCGTCGTCCTTTCTCTGTAGCGTCTGTCGACAACAGCCAGTTGGGTACAGTGCTTCTGGAGAAAACCATAGCAGAAGTGTCTGATTTCGTTGTGTTTTTGCTCCATTCCATCACGGAATGTCCTAACTAACCTGCGCCAGCCCAAGTGGTGAGTCGAACACTAGAAAATTCAATTTTGCAATTATTTACCTTTCATTTTTCTTCGGTGGCGAAATGTACCATTGGTTAACGATTCTTATGAGTCTCTGTAAGGCCGAGATGAGGTGGAAAAATCAATTGAAAGTGAAAGAAAATATTACTGGTTCGGACAGAAGCTGGTAGTTCTTTTTCCCTTTTTGTTCAATAACTGCTGCTAATTAATTTACTCTTTGCCATTTTAATTGCTCTTTGCGCTGCTTATAACTTACAGATAAAAACGTTTTATTTATGATTTTTTTAAATCGAAATTATAGAAATTTACCGTCTAAGAATGACACGAGGAAAAACGATAGGTGATAGATTTAATATCAGCGTTAGGTGAACAAATTGATTGACGAAATAAAATAGAAGTGAACCTTCTCTGCAACCAAGGGGACGGTTGACGAATGTCTTTATCAGTTTTCTTTTATTGTGTCGAAAGCAATAAATAAACTCAAATGCATTAGTGAATAAATACACCAATGCCGTTCTACTTATAGTGTAGACCCATAGATGGTACTCGTTTTTTTATATCCAAACAGTGTATTTTTCGAAAACTACCGTCAGCCGGGGTGAGATTGTGCCAAAAAAGGATACGTTTTTCTTCTTGTAATGCACACATTTAGGCAAAAAAACAAAACACATTTAGGCAATGAGTTTGATCCAAATCACGTCAATGCACACTTAAATGTTTAGTTAACGACTGCCGCAAATACGGTTAAGTTACAATAAACTAGAATTTTGCTAAAATCAACTCAACTTTGGCCTAATGTCACCCCTTCTGTGGGATGAGATTGTGTCAAAAACAAAAAGTTGGATTCAATATCTGTCAAATGAACAGTAGTGTATCTACGAATAATTCACATGAATAACATGATAAAACAATAAGTGTAGGGATGATCATAAACAACGTAGACTATTAAGGGGCTGTAGGGGGTTGACCAGAAACTACGTATCATATGAACTATAGAAAAATTTATGACTGGATCAAATCGATATCTGGAGTAACCAGTTATGAGAACGTGGCCTATAGACAGTCTCCAGGTAGCTTAGAAAGGGAAAACGTTAGGGCATAAAACCAGAGAAGACTTTTCGTTTCAATTATTATGTGTCATTGACCACTGTATATTCCATTGGAGATTTCAAAACCGCTGGAAACGTTCCCACAACCCTCTTTCCTCGCTTTAAACGTCATCAGTTTATATAGAATAAGTGTACAAAATTTTGTTACATTTCATAAGTTATATCAGTCATTGTAATTTTCCATCTAACAGTTGTTAGCTTACTGTTCTCAAGCTTCTAGTCATTATTTCAAATAATACCATGGCTAGACATCATACACTATGTACACAATGCAAGTGTTTTGGTGTATACTGATATAATTTTGTCGTGAATGTGAATTCCGCTCACTTCGCCGATCATTATAGCTTGGCACAATCTCACCCCAAAGGGGCTCGAAAAGTGTACAGTTTGGAAAAACATTATTTTCTGAGTCAACACAGTTCCAATGCAGAATATTTCTTCAACACATTGGAGACGACATTCTAACGTACCAACTGAGCAGTAAGTTGATGTGATTTCTTGATCGGGTTGGTATGCCTGGGACATTTTTGGATAACGTTATTTGCGCATGTTTTTCACCCTGTACTTTGAAACATCATTTTAGTGAAACAGTTCACTGATATTATTTATATTCCATTCGAAGTAATGGATAAATATGTCATGTTTCATAAAGTATTGCATTTGAGGTATTAGGTTCTAGAAAGCTCAAGTAATTCAACATACAAACATTTCCCGTTTTGGCTCAATCTCACCCCCGTGGCTTAATCTCACCCCGGGCAGACGGTATTAGAAATAACATTGTTTGTTCCAACAATGTCGAAACACAACAGCAGGCCTTTTTGTCCCATCGATGGTTTACTATGCCCACTATTGGTTTTATTTACAAAATTATGGAGAAATTGTTGAAGAGATTGTTTACAAGACAATGGCAATCCGCAATGAAAAGAAATTAGCTACTCAGCGCCCTAACATGATTTGATTGTGCCAGTACAGCAATTGAAAGTAGCAAACAAATGTTTGGTTTTTTCGCATTTTGTCGTCTACGAGGCTCCTTTTTTTCTAAAAGTTTCTCTCTAAAGCATGGCATAAAAGGTAGCCAACAGAAATTTTAACATTATTTCTATTCATAAGACACCCCGATCAGAAAGACAAAACAAAAATGAAACAGAGGCTGTTAGTTTGTTATGTGAAAAACCTTTCAGATTGTGTTTTAATTTTGATTCCGTTAGGTGTTAAAATAACATAACAAAAATATTATATTAATGTCAAACCCATATCAAACTTTGTTACTAACGTATCAGTTTTCTAACAAAATTAGATAGCACATAGTACAGTATGATAACAACCATTGTTATAAATAACAGGTTTTGATAGAGACGCAAAAATTGTTAGATTTGTTTCAGAACAACTTCATTTCAGGATTTGTTATTATAACTCATTCAGCTTCAATTTTGTTATCAAAAGCACATGGGTAATACAAAATCGTATCAAAATATGTTATTTGTATCTCCCGTTGATAGAATTTTGTAATTTTTTGGTTATGCTCTTCTGATCGGGATAAGACGGCTAAGAAAGGGAAGGCATAATCCTGTTCATGTCTTGCTGGGCTCCAATTCCCGGAAGGCCGAATTCATCGGCTGCAGTGCGAAGAACGTTGCTCTGATGCTAGAGCACTCGTCTATATGCTAGCTGTTATGGAATACTTGGTAGCCAATTAAGTTCTGAAAATGATAGAAAAATTATGTAGAGAGAAAATCAGAACGAGGTCATCTCAAGTCATTTGCAAAGGGCAATCTGCGCAGACCAGAATTTGAACGAAATTTCCGAATGTCACAACGACACACCTATGGCACTTCTTAGCACCCCAAAATCATTTTATTGTGAAGTAGCTAAACTTTTTATGCCACTAGTCAAAACACTGCAAATTGTTTAATAAATCAATGTTATCCAAAGCACTAGAAGAAGATATTATTTTTCGTATGTATTAAAATTTTATTCAATCTACAAACGAAACACATTTTTTTTCAAAACTCAACAAATAATCAAGCAAATGGAATCAAATTTAGCATGGGGATGTTTTTGGGGGTGACAAATGAGTTGAAACTCTTAAAAATTCAAGATGGCGACTTCCGGTTTCTGAAAAACAGTCGAAAGTGATCTAATACCACCCAGTATATGTATTTCCAAAATCGAGTTGATGTACTAAAGCAAAAAGCGACGATGTTCTCATTCCAATAAATCATCATTTCGAACGATTTGTTTTTTTTTTTTTAATTTGATCGTATCTTAGCGATTCGTAATGCATTTGTCGACTATAAACAAATCGCAAGGTATCAATCTACACTAAAGTCGCTTTTTACGCGGGAAATACGTGCCGCGTAAAAAGAAACCGCGTACAAAAACGCGTATAAAACCGCGAAAATTCCGGAATCCACGTGAAGACATTCCAGAATCCGCAAAAAAAATACCGCGTAAATTCCGGCATCCGCGTGAACTCAGCAATCCGCGTAAAAAAAAGCGTGAATTCCGGAATCCACGTAAAAAAAACGTGTGAATTCCGGAATCCGCAAAAAAATAGCCGCGAAAAAAATAAACCACGTAAAAAACGTGTAAAAACGCGACCATCGTGTATTTGCAATGTTTAAAATTATTTATGTAAAGAAAAAAATTAGCGAGATGAAGTTTGCCGGTTCTAAATGGATCCAATTAAGTTCTCATTCAAATAAGTTCTCTATTCTCTAAAAGAAAAGTTTTAAATTTTCACCCCCGTTATTGATAAGCTCACGAGTACTGCAACAGTACTGACTTATGGAAAACTCATTTTTTCTACTTCAGTTTTTTTTTTTTTTTATTCTCGTTTATTTTCCGTCGGTCTAGTTCCGCCACTGTTGTGGCCAATCACCGACGCCCAGGGAGGCGACTCCACACCCAGGACCCTAACTCACGACCCGTTTATTAACGGACCGGCGCCAACGGCTTTACTTCCTCATGCGATGGAAGGCGTGATCCCAGAGATTTTTCGCCTCAGAAAATCTCCCGGTGTCGGCTAGGATTGAATCTAGACCAGTTGGGTTGGTTGTGAGTGGATCACGCCACCTCACAACCATCGACACCTATGTCGGCGGTGGGATTCGAACCCAGGCGTCGAGCGTGGTTGACGGAGACGTTACCATTCTACTTCAGTTGAAAAAGGACGATTGGTTTAAATTTTCACAAAGCTGAACACATGTCTGCATGACAGTGCACCCCACACAGACGTGAGATTCAAAATTCAGCGCCGTGGATGGTGCTCTGCAACCACCAGTCCGCCGGTGTCCTCTGTTGGTCCCTCCGCGTTGGAAGACTGCGAAATATTAAGAAACGCCGCCTCTTGCAACATTGATCGAACAGACAATGAAGATTAAACTCTGCATGCTTGGTTTCATACGTGAATACTGAGAGTTATACTTGAAATGGACGTGTCGAGCGAACCAAACAAAAATCATAGACCAGAAAATGATTAGTGATGTACTTTATTTCGAAAAGTTTCTAAGGATTTTGTTGTGCTCTTTTGAAATGGATCCACCTAGAAGAGATATGAAGAATTCATTTTTTTGTGGCAGATGCTTTTACTAACAAGTTTTTCGAAGATGTCAAATTTCTATTTCTCATACTTAAAAGATATAAGTAATTCAATATAGAAAGTACACTCAAATAAAAATTTTCATTTTTTCCGAGATTTTCTACAAATTTCATATATTCTATAAAGTTTTTGGCCATGTCAAGATACAAATTTTAATATAACATTTCACCACGCTTTAGTTAATAGGTTTTTCAAGGGTTAATTGAAATATGAATTACTCGTTAGTATGCAAAAAACTGATAACTGATCAATATTCTAAAAGGACATCTTTCTAACTTCCTTAAAAATCGAAAATCATTTGTTTAATAGAGTTGTTTCGATTGTTTTATTTAAAAATCTTCTGTACGAAAATTCGTATATATTAAAATAACTTTGTTTTTTAAATAAGTTTGTTATGTTTGAAGATAATGTTTTACACTCTTCCTCAAAAATATGAGTCTACTAAAATAGCACATTTTTCAAAAGGAACTGAAAATAGGAAAATCATGTGAAAAATATATAATGCAAAAGGTGAATTACAATAACAGCAATTGGTTTATTATTATCAAATATTTCAAATTTCGAATTTACTTGACAGAGTTTGTTTTTCTTTGTTGAGTTCTTGCTTCCACTTTGTTCGTCTTATTCCTCCTGTAACTTACTGAAACAGTTTTTCAAAATTATTAACATTTAACCCTTGAAAAACGGTTAAAGGTTAAATTATCATTTCATTATGAATAAAAGCAAACTCAAATGTTCAACAAAAATATATTCTAGTAGGTCTAATGACTTTTTATAAAGTATAAATATGAAGAAAATTCTGGAAAAAAGTTATGTTGAAAATTATTATTCAACGTACTTGCCATTTTAAATTTTTTATGTCTTTTTAAACATGAGAGATAAAAATTAAAAATCATTTCAAAAGAAACGCAATAATATACATAGAAACTTACCAAATAAATTATATCATTAGAACCCAATAAAAGGACGCTACTAATTTAGGGAACGAAAGCAGCAAACCAAAACACTGTGCACTGTGAGCATCGTTTTGGTGAGTAGCAAAAAATATCAACCCTAAAATGGCCTAAAAGTGCCTGCCATTGAGATTTCACATTAATGACACCGGCAAGTTTGTTTTATTCATCGTTATTCTGCATTGCCCTGTGCCAATGGCAAGAGATAATTCTAGGTCTCTTGTTATTGTTTCACACACACTGCAACAAGCAAACAACACATATTACGAGTAAACAAACGTTCATACGCACACACACTACCAGCACACGGACGACTAACTACTAGCGATACCAAAACGGCTGATAGAGGAATCGCCCGAACCGGGCAGAATCACCAACATGTCCGGACATGTTCAGTAATGCTGTCCAGTGCGGTTCATCGTTTTTTTTTACGTGGGACTACGTCTTTGTTTTCTATACTGGTATGCATTCTGAAAAATTGGAAATGAAACTGGCAAAAGTTGCGTCAGATTTCAAACGATGATAACAGCATAACCACATGTTGGATAACAATAACCAATATGTTGTTGGATAGATGAAATATTGAACAATTTTGAAATACGCTCGTTATCATTATTTTTTCATTGCAAATCGATCAAATCGATAAAAAGTGCCAAGGACAAATTTACGCGAACACTGAACCAATCACATGCAAGCCGACGACATGAATAGGCGCCAACCATTCCGTGATATTCTTTGTATCAATATCCAAAAAATTTACAGATTCTCCCCGTCCCAATAGGTCAATTTATGTTTGCTTTCATGGACCTAGACTAATTTGATGTCTCGTGGGTAAAGGTTTTTCGAAAAGTTTGAAACAACCCATTTTCTTGAACAATTTCTAAACCTGCTGTTAGAGCGTAATAGAAACTAATGTCTTGAAAAAATAAATTAATCCACCTAGCGGTCAGACTCAGCCTTTCTCATTCAAACTTATTATTTGTAAAAATAGATTTACATGAATGCTTAAATCCAAAAAGGTATATTCACTCTTTGGGTTCTAAAATATTGATGTTGTAATTAAAGTATAAAATATGAAATTTGACGTAATGTTAGTGCTTCAGAAATAGCGAAATATAAGAAATGACTCTTAATTTCGAACAATTTAATCACAAGCAATACCGGGAACGTTCAAATAGTACGATACCACATTTAAATCATGTTGAGGCCATATATTTTGATCAAAGCAGCTATAGTGTTGAATAGTCTTTGAATTTCTTTTCTTTACAAAACTTTTGAACAGTATATCAAATTTTTATGAAGTTTGTTATTTGTAAGTTTGAGAGATGACTCGTTTGTATGACACTAGTTATGTTCAAATAAGTCGTGTAATATTTGAGATAATAGACTTTCGTTGTTTTACAAATTAAAACATAACGGTTGCTTAAGTTAGATTATAATCAAATGAAAAGGGAACGTATGGGGGAGCCAAACTTTGAAACCACGTTTTCAATCATAATTCATCAGTTAACCCTTAACTATCCCGTTCATCCCGTTCATATCAATATTGTTCAAATCTGTTGTGTAGTTTCTAAGATAATGAAGTTTCGTGATTTTCACATTTCAAACCATTACAGACGAAGGTTCATTCCGATTAAAGCAAATTTCAATAGGGTATTATGAGGCAGCTAGACCTTTCATTTGATACTAATTCTGTGGAAATCGGGTCAACCATCTCTGAGAAAAGTGATTGAGCCCAAGTAGTCATCAGAATATGTTTCTTTTCATAGCTGGATTTCACATTTTTAAACATAACAGGAAAAGTAATAATCCGTTCGCAAAAAAAAATCATTAGAGTCTTATGGGGCAACAAAAAAAAATGACACTGATTTTATGAAAAACGGTCCAGCCATCTCTGAGAAACATGAGTGAGATTAAACAGTCTCCAGAACACGTTTCTTTCTGTAACTTCTGAACCATATGTTCAATCTTCATAACATTCAAAAGTAGAGGGTTTTTAGGTAGCCCGTTCATTTGAAACCAATTTTGTTCAAATTGGTTGTGTAGTTTCTGAGATATTGAAGTTTCGTGATTTTTACATTGTGATGCATGACCACTAAACTAGAAATCAGATTACAATAAAATTCAATAGGGTCTTATAGGGCAACCAGACCTTTCATTTGTGACTGATTTCATTGAAATCGATTCAGCCATCTCTGAGAAAATCGAGTGAGATTGGGAGAGCGTTACACACACACACACACACACACATGCAGAAAAGAGTCGAGTGGTATACGACATTCGGCCCTTTTGAGCACTTTTATACCTTCAGTTTTTGCAATGATTGTTATACCTTTCTAGGAGAAATGCGAAAAGTGAAATGATAGAAATGACTTCTAATTTCAACTTCAATCCCGAGCAAGGCCGCAATTATTGAAATAGTACAATATTAAATTTAAATGATGTTGAGGCCACATATTTTGTTCGTAGCTATAGTTTTTAACAGTCTGCGGGTTTCGTTTCTTTCTATAACTTTCAAACCACATGTTTAAACATTATGAAATTAATTGTTTAAGGGTTTGAAAGCCCATTTTTTTTTCTTCATCTATAATTTATTCGACACGGAACAATACAATTTAATGTTTAACGGCACCAATTATATCTGGTAGCTTACTTTCTAAAGTATCTTAATAACTAAAAGCAAATTTTTTATCCTCGCTGCCGACTACGAGCTGAAACTAAATCTAACTTAAAGCTAGAATGTTTTGCATTAAAAGCACAGGTTTGCTGTTTGATGGTTTTCATTGCCATAGGTAAGCAGCATATTAAATTTGTTCCGCTGCTGGGCCAAGATATTACGGACTGGCATATTGGGTTGTCTCCCTCGGGCCTTGAGAGTATCGTGCGGGTCTGATTGCTGTTTCCGGATCCGGGGTCTTAACGTATTCTTGTCGTTTGGTTGGATGTAGGCGGAAGGGGATAGGACTAAACTGGGGCGTGAATGGATTTCAGGAAAACGTATATAAGGGACATGTAGGATAGGTCACGGCTCGCCAAGACATCACGAACAGGAACAGCCGGCTGCCTACCTTCGGCCTGCAGGGAAGCTATTAATCTAGACCTGGCGTCACGGTGTACAGGGCATGACCAAACAACGTGCTTTATGTCGTGATAACCTTCACCACAGGCACAGATACCACTCTCCCCGAGCCCAACACGACGGAGATGCGCGTCAAATCTATAGTGATTGGACATAAGCCGGGACATCACGCAAATGAAATCCCGACTTACATCCAACCCCTTGAACCACGGGTTCGTCGACACCTTGGGGATTATGGAATGTAACCACCTTCCCAGTTCCCCTCTGGTCCAAGCATTTTGCCAACTGATGATCGTATTCTGACGTACAAGTGCGAAAAATTCATTAAATGCAATTGGTCTTTCATAAATATCACCGTTTGTTGCGCCCACCTTAGCCAAAGAGTCCGCTTTCTCATTGCCCGGTACCGAGCAGTGAGAAGGGACCCACGCTAAGGTAATTTGAAACGATTTTTCGGATAAAGCACTCAGATGTTCCCGTATTTTCCCCAGGAAATACGGAGAGTGCTTAACATCTTTCATCGATCGGAGAGCCTCAATGGAACTGAGACTGTCCGTAAAGATGAAATAATGGTCCTTGGGCATTTTTTCGATAATACCTAGGGTGTACTGAATTGCAGCTAATTCTGCGACGTAAACAGAAGCAGGATTATCGAGTTTATGGGAGACGGTTAAATTGTTATTGAAAATACCGAAGCCAGTGGACCCATCAAGAAGTGATCCGTCAGTGTAGAACATATTGTTGCAGTTGATGTTTCGATATTTATTGGAAAAAATTTTGGGGATCTGCTGCACGCGTAAATGATCCGGGATTCCACGAGTTTCTTCTATCATGGATGTATCGAAAAACACAGTAGAATCAGAAGTATTTGATAAGTCGACACGATTTGGAATATTCGAAGAAGGGTTAATATTCTGGGACATGTGATGGAAATACAATGTCATAAAACGGGTTTGAGAATTAAGTTCGATTAACCTTTCAAGATTTTCCATCATGGGACGGTTAAAGACCTCACATTTGATTAGAATACGAGAAGATAGGCTCCAGAAGCGGTTTTTCAATGGTAGTACTCCAGCTAAGACCTCCAAACTCATCGTATGAGTCGACTGCATGCAACCTAAGGCGATACGCAAACAACGATATTGTATTCGCTCCAGTTTGATCAGATGTGTGTTTGCTGCGGAGCGGAAGCAGAAACACCCGTAATCAATAACAGACAATATCGTTGTTTGGTAAAGCCTTATAAGGTCTCCTGTATGGGCTCCCCATCATTGTCCGGTTATTGTACGAAGAAAATTCACTCTTTGTTGACATTTTTTCATCAGATACCTCACGTGACAACCCCAGGTGCCTTTAGAGTCGAACCAGATACCAAGATATTTGTGTACCAAAACCTGAGAAATCGTTTTACCCATTAATTGTGTTTGAAGCTGAGCAGGTTCATGCTTCCTAGAAAAAACTACTATCTCAGTCTTCTCCGGAGAGAATTCGATACCTAGCTGTAAAGCCCAAGCAGACAAATTGTCCAAGGTATCTTGCAATGGTCCTTGCAAATCGGCAGCTTTGGCTCCTGTAACAGAGATTACACTGTCGTCTGCAAGTTGTCTTATCGTGCATGAATTTGCCAGACATTCGTCGATGTCATTTACATAAAAGTTGTTAAGAAAGGAGCTTAAACATGAGCCCTGGGGAAGACCCATGTAGCTAATGCGAAAAGCTGCCAAATCGCCGTGCGTAAAATGCATGTGCTTTTCGGACAACAAATTGTGCAAAAAATTGTTTAAAATTGGAGAAAATCCTTGTCGGTGAAGTTTACCCGAAAGAATGTCAATAGAAACGGAATCAATGTCCAAGAACGCAGACGCCATTTGTTCTTTGCGAGCATACGCCAGCTGAATATCTGTTGTAAGCAACGCAAGACAATCAGTCGTCCCTTTGGCACGGCGGAAACCAAATTGAGTATCTGATAGTAGGCCATTTGATTCGACCCAGTGGTCTAAACGACGGAGTATCATTTTTTCCATCAATTTGTGGATATAGGATAGCATTGCAATCGGCCTATAAGAGTTGTGATCAGAAGCTGGTTTCCCTGGTTTTTGGATGGCGATCACCTTCACTTGCCTCCAAACCTGCGGTACAATGTTTTGCTCCAGGAACTTATTGAACAAGTTCAACAAGCGCCTCTTGGCATTTCCGGGTAGATTCTTCAACAAGTTGAATTTGATTCTATCTAACCCAGGCGCGTTATTGTTACAGGACAGGAGGGCAACTGAAAATTCTGCCATCGTAAAAGGTGATTCTATCGCGTCGTGGCCCGGAGACGTATCGCGAACAAGGTTTTTCGCAGGAACAGAGTCCGGACATACTTTCCCGGCAAAATCAAATATCCACCTACTTGAAGACTCCTCGCTTTCGTTGACCGTTACGCGATTCCGCATTTTTCAGGCTGTGTTCCAAAGAGTGCTCATTGATGTCTCCCTCGACGTCTCGTTTACGAACCGACGCCAATATCCGCGTTTCTTTGCCTTAGTCAAGCTTTTAAACTTGGTATCAAGCTCCGAATAACGTTTAAAGTCGTCGGCATCGTCTGTATCCCGGAAAGTCAGATACGCGTCGGATCTTTGCGTGTAGGCATCGGAGCACTCTTTGTCCCACCACGGAGTGCGAGGCGGTTCTTTGATCGTTACGCCAGGGTATTTCTTCGTTTGGGCTTGCAACGCGGCGTCAAGAATCAAGCCCGCGAGGAGGTTGTATTCTTCAAGCGGTGTATGATGTTGAATC
Source organism: Wyeomyia smithii (assembly GCF_029784165.1). NCBI lineage: Eukaryota > Metazoa > Arthropoda > Insecta > Diptera > Culicidae > Wyeomyia > Wyeomyia smithii. The sequence goes on along the minus strand of NC_073695.1, from coordinate 87,092,227 downwards.
GAATCGACCGTTTTTGAAATCATTTCCTCGTATAACTTCCAATCGACATTCCGTGTGAGGTCATACGGAATGTCAACTGGTCGCATGCGAGTTGACCCGTTATTAATTGAAATAAGAATAGGCAAATGGTCGCTGCCGTGAGGATCGAGGAACACCTTCCATGTGCAATCCAACCGTAGCGACGTCGAACATAAGGATAGATCCAAAGCGCTTTGGCGCGCTGGAGGTTTCGGGATACGTGTCATTTCGCCGTTGTTTAAAATAGTCATGTCGAAGCCATCGCAAAGGTTATAGATTAAAGAGGAGCGGTTATCATTGTAAGGGGAACCCCAAGCCACGCCATGAGAGTTGAAGTCTCCCAAAATCAAACGTGGCGAGGGAAGAAGTTCTATTAAATCAAAGAGCAGCCGTTGCCCAACCTGTGCTCTGGGAGGAATATATATTGAGGCAATACAAAGCTCTTTACCTTGTATTGTCATTTGACATGCGACAACTTCGATGCCTGGAATCGAGGGGAGGTTAATACGATAGAAAGAATAGCACTTTTTAATCCCTAAAAGTACTCCTCCATATGGGGTGTCTCGATCAAGGCGAATAATATTAAAATCATGGAAGTTAAGATCAATTTTTGAAGTAAGCCAAGTTTCACAAAGGGAAAATGCATCGCATTTGTTTTTATTCATCAAAACTTTAAACGAATCAATTTTTGGTAAAATACTTCTACAATTCCACTGTAAGACAGAGATAGAATCCTTCATATACGCAGTTGAATTAGGCATCGAAGGATACAATCGCTGCAAGGAGGGGCCATTGGGCAGTCAACTGCTTCAAAAATGATCTAACTGTTGGGAGGAATGCTGTAAGAAAAATTTTAATTGGATCGGGTACATTGAAAGTTTCAAAAATCCAGTCCACAATGTCAGAAAATTTCACTAATCCAGAGTTTTTTTCATCAACTGGGAGTGCAAAAGGAACAACTGGGGTTTTAGATGTTCCTGGCAGTGCTGGGAACTCCTTCTGGGACTTTAAATTTGCAAGCCCAGGAGGAGTTTGCTTCGGTTTTTCCGCAGCACTGTTCGGTTTGCTTGTAACTTTCATTTCACTTTGAGAAATCTTAGGACCTTTTCTGGGAAGTTTAGGAGAGGAAATATTTTTCCTCTTTCTAGACTCCCCAGGATTGGCGTAAGATGTTCCCGCTGGTGATTCGTCAGAATCGGTTTCATCAGAGGACAACAAATCAAAGGGGTTCGATGTTATGGTAGAAGTGGTAACGGTCTTCTTCAGCATCTCAGCGTAAGAACGCTTCGAACGCTCTTTGAGAGACCTCTTTATTTTATCCCTGCGCTGCATGTACACCGCACATGTCGAGAGCTCATGCTGACTCTTCCCACAGTGAATGCATTTTTCAGCATTTTTTCTGCAGGAATCATCCGCATGATTCTCCCCACACTTGCCACAACGTGCCTTATTGCAGCAGTAGGCGGCGGTGTGGCCTAACTGTTTAAAATTCAGGCAGTTCATGACGCGAGGCACATATAATCGCACAGGCAGACGAACCCGGTGGATCGAGACGTGGCTTGGTAGCGCTGACCCGGCGAACGTAACTCGAAACGAGTCTGACGGAGTGTATACTGTTTTGCCACCGATGATCGATGCTGACCGCAGTTGCTTGCAGTCGAGCACCTTTACATCGGGACAGGTTTTGTTCTTAAAGCACCCTTTGGCACTTTTCAGTATACAGTCGACGGACAGACTCGAACCGGTTATGACACCGTCGATCTCCACGTCTCGTGCGGGTATGTAAACGCGATACTCGCATGTGAAGAGCTTAGAGCAAGCCATATCGTTGGCCTCTTTCAGGTTACTGACCACGACACGGAGCTTGTTAGGCCGGACCTTGGAAATTTCGGTCACGCCCTTGTACTCCCTCGTCAGGTATTTAGAAATCTGCAAGAGGTTCAACTGTTTCGATTTCGGTCCCGCCTTTGGCCGAAAATAGACAGTATAGCTGCCCTGGGCTCCGTCTGGGTAAAGCCTGGGGCGAGGGGGGACTGAAGAATGAACAGGGGAGGGGGTAACAGAAGGGTCAGGGTCAGAGGGGTTCGGGGATGGTGGCGCGGGAGGCGAGGGATCTACATCCATCCCGCTAAGTCTAGCGCACTAGCGCCGACAAGAGCACGTACCTTTTTACTTCTCCCTTCCAGTAAGGTTGGTTGTCCGATCGTTCGAAGTTGCAGCCGTTACAGCCAGCAGCACCAATACAGCAGCACCAAACAGCCACCAGCAGCGAACCAGGTGTGAGATCACTCCACACAGCGATACAACTCAACTGTCAACTGATGGCTTCTTCTTTTTCCTTATTTGTGTCTCGTCCACTGCTGTAGCACAATTCAGCCAGCAGCCAAATCGGCTTACGCACCAGCTGGCAGTCACGATGCGAAACAGTTGCACAAAGGCGCGACCTTGAACCCGGATTTATTTCACCTGACCAGGCAAACAATGCCAACACTTGTTCACACGTCTTTTGTTTTATATTCTATCGGAGCGATCACCAAACACGTCCGATACTGATGCGTGTTCGGCACAGAATGGAAAGCCCATTTATTTGAATTCAACTATGTTTATAGCTTCTGAGATATAAGAGCGTTTTTCACATTCTGACGCAGCGCCAAAACTAAAAGTTTGATTACAATGAAATTCAATAGCAACCTAAGTTGCAAATAGACCCTTCATTTGACACCAAGATAGAAAGAATCGGTCAGACCATCTCTGAGAAAAGTGAGTGCGAAAGAAAGGTGCACATACACACGTACCCACACACAAACATTTACACCTATACATGCATCTATGCAGAAAATGCTCGATTCGTCGAACTGAGTTCAGTAGTATATGACATTCGGCCATTTCAGTCATTTTTCTACCTTTTATATAGCCATTGATCGTTAGGAGAAAGTCAATATGTTTACTTTCATTATGTGATTTCACATTTTCATGAACAACGGACACAGTTACAATCCGATTGCAATGAAATTCAATAGCAACCTATGGGGCAACTAGACCTTTTATTTGACACTAATTTCGTGAAAATCGGTTCAGCTATCACTGAGAAAAATGAGTGAGTTTAAACAACTTCAGGATAACTTTTCTTTACATAACTTTTGAACCATATGTTCAATCATAACGAAATTCAAAATTTAAGGGTTTTGGGGACAGCCCAATCATTTGAAACCAGTTTTATTGAAATCGGTTGTGTGGTTTCTGAGATATTGATGTTTCGTGATTTTTACGTTTTGATACATAACCTCTAAACTAAACATCCGATTGCAATGAAATTCAATAGAAACCTATGGCGCAACTATACCTTTCATTTGCAATTAATTTTATGAAAATCGGTCCAGCCATCTCTGAGAAAAGTGAGTGAGAAAAAAAAGTTGCACATACACACACACATACACACATACACACATACATACATACACACAGAAAATGCTCAGTTCGTCGAAAGAAGTCGAGTGGTATATGACATTCGGCCATTGGGACCACTTTTATACCTTCGGTTTTTCCAGTGATTGCTATACCTTTCTAGGAGAAAGGCAAAAAACATGCTGGTAAAAGCAACGGTACCATAGAGTATGTGTGGAGCAGAGCGCCGCCAGTTTCTCGACGTCTGTCATTGCAGCGGGCACGACTTATATTCGCGTGCAATCAAAACTGAAATGCTGCTACTGATGGTGATTGAAAGTTTATCTCATAAAAACCATAAATTACTCTGCAACGGTTATAAGTTATTTTTATTTATTTTTTATCTTCGATATTCACTAAATAATCGTGACCGACACAATATCGGACGAATAAGTTCCTAAAAATAAGAATTAATAAAAGAGTAAGAGCCGGCGAGTGCTTTTTGTCCATTTACTATTTACTTTACTTATTTCCATTTACTTTTCTTTGTCTTTTTAACTTTACAAATAAAACAATATACTTATATTAGTTGTCTTTGTAATACAGTGAATGTTGGTGTTGGTAAATGAAACAAACTTGTGAAGTAAAAAACAAAATTGTATCTTTTACGTTAACTTCGTTGTAATTGTTAAATGTTGTTTGCACAAAAAAAAAACACTACAGGTACAACGTCACTTAGTGTAAATGAAGCTCTTCCGAGTGTAATTTAATATATCTCTGAAAAAATGAAGGGGAGGCTGAGAATTAAAATAAGTAAATCATTGAACAAACGAATTTATTGTGTCTGTAATTACAGTAATTACAGTGTTTAGTCCCACGTCACCATTTCATACAACCCTAGGGCTGTATACCTTGTAGTATTTCCTGTTGGTCCGGCTGTGGGAGGTTGCGATCGAATTTGCTTGCTGCGGGTCAAGCCAGTTTTTATTTAACCATCCTCTTGCTAAAGTGACACGGATAGACAATGGAGACTACATTTCTGCATTCTGGCTTTTATACGTGACTACTGAGAGTTATACTTCCGGTGGGCGTGTTATTGTGCGCAAGCAAAACAACAACAACAACAAATCCATTAGAAAGTTAAATCGTATGTATACTTTATTGTCGACTATACTGGAGAATAAAGGTTGTTTACTTTGATTTAGACTGACGCTTAAAGTTTTGCTTGATATTTGGCCTTGTTTTCAGCTCTGATTAGTGGAAATTTACTAATAACCACTCTACATTTTTCAATAGTACAATAGCTAGTGCATTTTCACAATAGTTATTCGAATTTTGGTTTACACACAGCTAATTTTCCAATCGATTACTGTAAAAATACAAGAAGGAAACTAAGTGAGTTCAAAGCATTTGAAAATGTACAATTGCGTAACACTCTCAATGTTTTCTTTTTTTTTTTTAATTTGCATCCCTATGTTGCTGTAAAATAAATCAGTCCAAATGTCGTATTAGTTCACATTAACAGATCAAGACTTCTAAACTTAGTCAAATAACAAAATGTTTACTCGTGCTAAACCTACATGTTCGTATATGTATTGGTGAGAGATTTGGAAAACAGCCGAATTTGCTTAAAGCTAGTTTACTGCATTCGCGGGATAGACATTGCGTTATGCCATTCACACAATGTTTGTGCGAAATCAGATCGTCTCTTGTGCGAATTGAAAGAATTCAATAATTGCTCTGGCTTGAACTTTTGCGTGCAACAATCATCATTTATTAATGTCACCGAATTTAGACCGGTTGTGTATTAATCATTCAACTACGCCACATTTATCCTTTTGTTTCTAAACTTTTCCGCCCACATGATTATTCTCCCAGCATTATAATCCTCCCGAAAAACCAACTGGAACAAAAACTGAATTTCGTGCAATTTTTCATTTCGGCTCAGCATTAAAGTTTATCATTGTGTGCCACACAGAAACGCGGGAGTGGCGGCGACATCGTCGATAGAGTTCGCCACATACGGAACCCACCTGTTCGAACCAATTGCGCTCTGGTCCGAACCAATTCATTCATCAGTACCACCAAACTTCCCGCCCGAGTGGAGCTTCTTGCAACTGAACAAACTTTTATCGCAGTCGTCTCTCTTATACATTGGTGGCGATAGTATGTGCGTGTGATGGTATCCTGCAATTGTCCGAGCTATCACCGGGTTTTCAGGCCCAGATAATGATGATTTGCGGAACCCAGCAATAATTGATTTAATCGAATTATGCTAGCCTAATCCATAAAATTATTTATGATAGTCATTAGAGTGTAGCGAGCCGGACGCGTCGTCTTGCTTCTCCGATAAGCTTCGTTGATCTGCGAGATTGAGCACCCGGATGGCAAGTAGTAGCAAACTACAACCGAACCGAGATAAGACACGCTTCTGTTCTCGACAATCCGTTTGTTGGTGGCCGATATCCTAAATGATGGAGAACATCCATTTTACTATAATTTGTTCCGTTATGCACTCTGAAAGTGGGCGCTAGCTCCCTTGACATCGCGTCAGGCGAGATTAAATCCGAACGAGGTTCGGGACGCTCAAACTTGAAGAAAAACCATTGAATCATCAATATAAAATAAAATCCAATTAATTATTTCCAATTCTCTTTCGTAGTTTGTCGATCGCTTTTATTGGTTAGGGTATCTCAAGCCGTCACCGGCCACTGTCTGGCCGACTGTGACGGTAGCCGAAGTGGCAAGCGGTTCATCTGGACATTGGAACTTTTCTCATTTTAGTCGGCCGGTAAAATTCGCGCAAAACTTTCCCAACACTTTGATTGCATTTTGGGCAAAACCCCAACGACGGTGGGGAACGAAGATAGAGCCAAAAGGGGAGAACGAGGGACAAATTGTTCTCGACGGGAGGCTGTACAGTTCGGTAATGAGTCTGAGAACTGGGAGGAAAATCGCTAGTTATCTGTGGCACTCGATGCACTAAACTGCGAGCACCGGGGAATAGGTTCAATTAAAGGTGGAAAACTTTTGGCTCGCATGGCTGAAAGCTGTTCGGAACTGAGCCGGAGCCCTTTATCGGGGATGCTTTATTTTATGGGATTTCCGAATGGCTCAAATTATACCGATTGTGGCGTGGACTAATGGCTGTTTGGGTATAGCAAACCGCGGCTAACAACAGTACTCAGCTTTACATTAAACCGGTGGTCGTTGTTTCGCGGTGGGCTCATTTAGCGGGGGTGACGATTATTCTTAACTGGTACTTTACGATAGATTGTTAATTTTTCAACAGATGTTTCAGTTATGTTGAGACTCGCGTTAATAAAGTATAGATTAGATCTATAAAATTGTTCGTCATGTGAGAAGATAGCAGAAAACGAATAAACCACCTCGTGGTACCAGCTGGGATTAATGAAGATTGGGTTCTAGCCCCGGTGAGAATTTTTGTCGGATGATATCTGGGAATAATTTCCATGCGCGTCTCTTTTCCATATTGAGCGACGAATAACGGCGTCTGATCCAGAGCGGGCAGCTGACTTTTCAAATGCGGTGTCTCGCCAGCTACATCTGAGACGGTGGAGCACTGGAAATTACTCTACTAAAAACAATAATTCGAATCAAAATAATCGGTACAGACCTAGAATGTACGATACAAATAATAAACAACTTCCCAAAACATGACATAAACGTTGTTTTTGGGGCCACAAATACGCAGGTTGGTTTATTTGTAGATATACACAGTTAAAAATTCTGAATATTACACCTCGCGTACATTATTTTCTCATTTAAATTTTGATTGCTTCTGACGTAAACCACGATTTTATTTGAAAATCATATGCAATATCATTTAAATTTGCGTAACCATATTCCGGTTGCTGATCAGCACTACTAAGACGTCATCGATGTGCTGTCCTTCCAAGGCTCAAACGTTGATCATCTCGCGGTGAGAACGAGTCGCGCCCGACAGGCCATCGCATACAAATTGAGCTCTTCAAGAAGGAGTTGGACATACAGCGGATGAGCGGATTGTTGGACAATCACCGAAACATAAACGAAACATACGCCACCACAAGAAACTTGAGCAATGGAACGACATCTTGTTAAAGAGGAAATATTCTCCTATAGACACGACAAGAGCAGATTCAATAAAGCGGCGAGCGGTGTTAAAAACTGGACTGTACCGATCGGCATTCCAGCCAACTTGTTAAGCTCGAGAGAGAACAGCAATCTATCGGCTGATCTTCTGAATCGAAGATAAGGAATAACTGTATCTTTTGTTTTTTGACACAAACTCAGGAATCATCGTATCCTAGAGGCATCTATCCACCTTTTACCCCTTTCCTCTCCAACTTATCATACTTCCTTCTTCTTCCTTCCTCTTTGTCAGGTAAATGATGAGAAGGTTCCTGCAGTTAGACACAAGTCCTTCACATGTGAGGGGAACGTAACCTGGACGAACACATATGATACACATAGATTCTCTAGCATTCCTCACATTGGATTCCTGAGCGTCCTTGAAAAGAATTTCTGAAAAAAGAATCCTCGGGAATGCTCTGTTTATGGCTCTAGGATTCTTGTATAAGAATCCTGAGTGGGAATCCTCCGGATCGTGTTTGCGATTCCTTTCACGATTCCGTCACCGGGTTAAAGGTATCCTGGGGATTCTTATGCAGGATTCTCTGCGTGTTAGTAAGGGAAGTAATGGATTTTTAGTCGATACCAAAAGGTCTTCTATAGCCGCAATACCTAAGTAACACACGTTGTTATAGAATAGTTCACGTTACCTATCCTATCACCAGAAAAACACAGAAATGAAGGCTACTAGAACAAGTAGGCCGGTACTATATGAAGTACACTAAGGTCGCTTTTTACGCGGCTTTTTCTACGCGGATTCTGGAATTTTCGTGTTTTTTTTTTCACGCGGATTCCGGAATTTACGCAGTTTTTTTTTACGCGGCTTTTTTTACGCGGCACGTATCCCCCGCGTAAAAAGCGACTTTAGTGTACATAACTACAAGAAAGTAAGCAAACTTGATAGCAGGGTTGCCACTAAGTTTTTAATAATCTATGGCCAAACGAAAATAAAAAGTCTGGCACTTTTCATTTGGCACTCATTTTCGGATAAAATTCCTGACAGAATTTAAAGTGATGAATTTTTTGCTCTCGCCGCGTGTAGGTAAGTAAAGGCCAGTCATGACCCATCTTGCAATAATGATTTTTTTTTGGCGATGCGATGTGGATGTAATCTGGCATATATTTGGTTCATTTTCAAATATCTGGCAGATTCTGAGGTTTTTCTGTTTGTATGACGCGCAAACAGAAATCTACTACGCTGTGGAGATTATTGGGACTCAACATTGCCTTCGAGGAAAAACTTGCAAAAATAACAATGAAATGCAGTGTTATAATATTTGTTCATCTTAAGAACTAATCTGGAAACAAAATAAAAACCTAAATTAATCCACCTAGCGGTGAGACCCAGCCTTTCTCCTTCGAACTTATAATTTGTTAAAATAGATTTACTCCAACACTCAAAAAATACACCTTGATTATTTCTGCTGGATTTGTCATTCATTCTAAACAACAAATTTTTGGTAGCCAACAGCACAACTATACCGAACATTTAAAATTTAACATATCATTGGCTTCGTGCAACACTGGCACAACTCAAAATTTTGCATTATTGAGTTTTTGATGGCACCGATGCCAAATACTGTTAAGTTTCACCACACGAAATCCCATTTCGAAAATCACAAGAATTCAGGAGTTATGAGTAGAAGTGCCTTTGCTGCACAAATCGAACTTTCTCCATAAAGTTTGTAAAAATAAGGTTTTAACTTGGACAACGTGAGCACGTAATATGTGCATAATAGACCCAAAGGTGTTAAATAAGGATTGGTAATCTTAAACTTCAAAGTTTTCTTGAAAATCGAAAAATAAATTTTCGACGCAAATTTTTAAACGCGTTTTTCTTGAAGCTATATTTTTTGAGTTGTGCCAGTGTTGCACGAAACCGACGATATGAATAAAAATTAACACATATACATGCAAATAACATTAAATTCTTTCAACTATATGATGCGATTCTGTTTTTGATTGTGGTATAATCGATTTGTACTCATATGCTGCCTATAAATATTCAGATTCTTAAAATCAACGTTAGTCAGTAGATTTCAAATAATGTATAAATTACGAAGAAAAAAAAAGTATAATCAAATGTTGTTCCTTATACATTATTTGAATGATCTTATCAATGAAATTGAAATTCTTTAACGCAGTTGATATTACTGATCGTTTCTGAGAGGCAACCAATGAATGGCCAACACAAGTGTTGCCCCGAAGGTTAAAATAAGAAAACATGAAAAATTATAGCTTTTCCTGTGAATTTTTTTTTCTAGGGCTATAATGAGCTTTGGAGCAGCATTTTTTTCGATTTTATCAACCAGTGTTATAATCAAATTAAATGGATACCAATAAAGCAACTAAACCTTCAATTTAAAACTTAGATTGTTGAAATCCGTGATGCCATCTTTGGCAAAACGAGTGAATTTGATAAAGTTTTCTGAACACGTTTCTTTTCATAAGCCCGTTCATTGGATACCTATTTTGTTCAAATCGGTTATGTAGTTTCTGAGATAATGGAGTTTCATAACTTTAACATTTTGATACATAACAGACAAAGTTACAGTCCGATTATAATAAAATTCAATAGGATTTTATCAGGCAACTAGACCTTTCTATTGCAACTTATTCCGTGAAAATCGGTCCATCCATCTCTGAGAAAAGTGGGTGAGTTCAAACAGTCTTAGAAACATGTTTCTAAGCCTGATTTCACATTATTATACATAACGGACAAAGTTAAAGTCCGATAACAAAAAAATTCAATAGGGTCTTATGGGGCAACAAGACCTTCCATATGACACTAATTTTGTGAAAATCGGTCCAGCCATCTCTGAGAAATGTGAGTGAGTTTAAACAGTGTTTGAAACACGTTTCTTTGCATAACTTTTGAACTAAATGTCCAATCATTATAAAATTATTTCACAAATAGTTCAAAAAACAAGCCCGTTCTTTTTATACCAATTTTGTTAAAATCGGTTTTGTAGTTTCTGAGATAATGAAGTTTTGTGATTTTCACATTTTGATACATAACCTCGAAACTCAAAATCTGATTACAATAAAATTCAATAGGGTCTTATGGAACAACTAGACCTTTCATTTGCAATTAGTTTCATGAAAATCGGTCCAGTCATCTCTGAGAAAATCGAGTGAGATTGGGCGACCGTTACATACATACACACACATACACACACACACATACAGAAAATTATCAGCTCGTCGAACTAAGTCGATTGATATACGAGATTCGACCCTTTGGAGCACTTTTATACCTTTGGTTTTTTCAGTGATTGCTATACCTTTCTAGGAGAAAGGCAAAAAACTTTACGTATTGCAACTTGTTTGGAATATGCTTGAACCGGTTGTTTGTATGCAGCCAAAACCGCCAAAAATACACTTTATTCTCATTTAATATTTTAGCAAAAAAAACACTGTTTAAATAGCAGGAAATTCGTGAATAAAAGCAGTGCAGACATATATCCACACAATCAGTGAAGATTACGACAAATCCCAAGCACTACGAGCGCTTTTTGCCTTTCTCCTAGAAAGGTATAGCAATCACTTGCAAAACCGAAAGTATAAAAGTGCTCCAAAGGGCCGAATGGCATATAACACTCGACTCAGCTCGACGAGCTGAGCATTTTCTGTATGTGTGTGTGTGTATGGGTGTGTGTGTATGTGCAGATTTTTACTCTCACTCACTTTTCTCAGAGATGGCTGGACCGATTTTCATAAAATTAATTGCAAATGAAAGGCCCCATTAGACTCTATTGAATTTCATTGTAATCGGATTTTTAGTTTAGAGGTTATATTTAAAAATGTGAAAATCATGAAACATCAATATCTCAGAAACTACACAACCGATTTGAATAAAATTGGTCTCAAAAGAACGGGCTACCTAAAAAACCTTTAAGTTTTGAATTTCATAAAGATTGAATCTGTGGTTCAAAAGTTATGAAAAGAAACGTGTTCTGAAGACTGTTTAGTCTCACTCATGTTTCTCAGAGGTGTCTGAACCGATTTTCATTAAATCAGTGTCAAATGGAAGGTCTAGTTGCCCCATAAGACCCCATTGATTTTTTTTGCAGTCGGACTATTACTTTGCCTGTTATGTTTAAAAATGTGAAATCCAGCTAGGCAAAGGAACATATTCCGAAGACTACTTGGACTCACTCACTTTTCTCAGAGATGGCCGACCCGATTTTCACAAAATTAGTGTCGAATTAATGGTCTAGCTGCCTCAGAAGACCATATTGAATTTTACTGTAAATGAACTGAAACTTCATTTGTAATGTGCCGGCTTGTGAAAATCACGAACCTTAATTATCTCAGAAACTACACAACCGATTTGATCAATATTAATATTAGATGAGCGGGCTAGTTGAGGGTTACCTGATGAATTATGATTGAACACGTGGTTTCAAAGTTTGGCTGCCCTTCACGTTCCCATTTCATTTGATTATAATCGAACTTAAGCAACCGTTATGTATGAAATTGTTAATAAAACAACGAAAGTCTATTATCTCAAAGATTACATGACTTATTTGAACATAACTAGTGTCATACGAACGAGTCATATCTCAAACTTACAAATAACAAACTTCATAACAATTTGATATGTGGCTCAAAACTTATGGAAAGAAGAGAAATTCAAAGACTATTTAAAACTATACCTGCTTTGTTCGATATATGTGGCCTCAACATAATTTATATGTGGTGTCGTACTATTTGAACGATCCAAGTTCATTGATTCCTTGCGGTTTGTTTGAAGTCTGCAAATGCACGACGAATCGGCCATAGGATATGAACAAAGTCAAAAGGCAAATCGTTTGAAATGATTGGTTTTATCGAAATGACAACATCCTCGTCTTTTGGCTTCTGTACATCGCCTTAATTCTGAATATATTCATATTGGGTGGTATTCTGTTATTATCAGCAGACTTTCTGGCATCAATCTGACACCGGAAATACCCATATTGGGAGGTATTTTTGGTTGTTTTCCAGAAACTAAAAGTGGTCGCCTTCAAATTCAAAATGGTTTCCAGGGTCAATGTTTGGTTTCTATGCATCATCACGTTTACGGAAATATCCATATTGAGTATTATTCGGTCATTTCCGACTGTTGCCTCTAAGTTGCCATTTAGCAATTCAAAATGGTGCCTGAGGTCAATTGTTAGCTCCTTGCATCATTCTGGTTCCAGAGATACTTATATCGGATAGTATTTGTTTATTTTAGGCTGTTTTTCACAAACCGGTAGTCGCCATCTTGGATTTCAAAATGGTATTTAGGATACTGGTTAAAAAATAACTCATATTGGGTGATATTTGGTCACTTTGGACTGTTTTTCAGAAGCCGAAAGTCGTCATTTTGGATTTTAAAATTGCCTTTGAAATCAATTTCTGTCATCTGGGCGTAATTCTGGTTCCGAAAACATTCATATTGAATGGTATTTGGTCATTTCCGGCTGTTTGCCAGACACCGTAAGTCACCATCTTAAAATTCAAGATTGTGTCTGTGATCAATTTTTAGCTTTTGTGCATCTTTCTGGTTCCAGAAATACTAATATTCAATGGGAATCGTCCATTTCAGGCTGTTTTCCAGAAACCGGAAGTTGCCATCTTACAATTCAAAATGTTGTCTGAAGTCGATTTGTGGCTCCAGTGCATGATTACGGTTCCGGAAATACTCATATTGGGTGGTATTTGGTCATTTTCTGCTGTTTTCAGAAACCGGAAGTCGCCATCTTAGAATTTAAAATGCTCTCTGTGGTCGATTTTAGCTCCTGTGTATTATTCTTGATCCGGATATTATTATATTGGGTGGAAATCGGCCATTTTCGGCTGTTTTCCAGAAACCGGAAGTTGGCATCTTACAATCCAAAATGTTGTCTGAGGTCGATTATGGAACATATTGGTTACTACGAAAAACATTCACCTGCCAATATGGTTCCATTTAGTTGATTAGTTCGCGAGATGTGCAAAAATTTGTGAAGAAACATGTACTTCCAGAAGAGGGAGGGCTGTCAAACCATTATGGACATATTTGTTACATCTAAAAACATTCACATACCAAATTTGGTTGTATTTTCTTGATTGGTTCTTGAGCTGTGCGAAATTTGTGTTTCATTTTCATGGGATCCCTCCCTTATAGAAGAGGGCGTCGGGTTTCAAACCATTATGTACATATTTGTTACCACTAAAAACATATACCTGCCAAATTTTGTTCCATTTGGTTGATTAGTTCTCGAGATGTGCACAAATTTGTGTTTCATCCAACTATTATAGACATATAAGCTACCCCTTAAAACATCCACATGCCAAATTCGGTTTCATTTGCTTGGTTTGTTCTTGAGTTGTGCAGAAATTTGTGTTTCATTTGTATGGGACCCCTCCCTTCCAGAAGAGGGAGGGGTCTTAAACTATCATAGGAACCTTTATCGGCACCAAAAACCCCTACATACAAATTTTCACGTCGATGGGTTCGGTAGTTTTTGGGCCTATATGGATCAGACAGACAGACAGACTTGACTGCATTTTTATATGTAAAGATTACAACATCAATATTTTAGAACCTAAAGAGAGAATATACATTTATTGGATTGAAGCGTTCATGTAAATCTATTTTTACAAATAAAAAATTGAATGAGAAAGGCTGGGTCTGACCGCTAGGTGGATTAATTTAGGTTTTACCACATTTTCAAAAAAGAGGTACTGTGATCAAAGTCACCCCAGTTATGACATAGTTTTTGCATGTTATTGAGAACATCTCCAAGACCAGAAAAAACGAGCTTGTTCTCGAAATGCGGTTGCATTACTGATGAAAAACAACTTCAAACACAAAATAAGATCACAAATTTTCAATTGCGCTTATAGTACACTTACAGTCATTCCAGTATTATGGGCCAACCAGTATTATGGGTCGATATATTTTGTATTGGTTTCTAACGTATGTTAATAACTTTAAAATTCACCGTTGTTCATGTTCACTAAACCTATATTCAGTGGTGGGCACCATTCCGCTAATTCGCTAATTCGCTAATTAGCGACGCTAAAATTCAGTTAGCGATTTAGCGATTTCGCTAATTTTTGAGCTGGTTAGCGAAACCGTTAGCGTCGCTAAAATTTTGGCCTTCGAAACGCTAATCGCTAATTCGCTAAATTTTGTGGAGAAGCGACAATAGAAATATTGCTTCGAAAGAAGAACATACTTGACTGCGAAAGTTACTTTTGTCGGTTTTTTACCCTAGAATGGAGTTCCAGTTATCGTACAAGCCACAGGAGCATTTTGAAGAACAAGCATAAGGTCTAGATTGAATTTTTGGCACACCAAGAACTTTGGTAAATTGCAATGCGCTTGAAATTATGACAACTTTGGTTCTACTTTTTCGATTCAGATAATAATTGAATTTTCATGAAAACATTCCTTAGAGTATATATTTTCAATACAAGCTAAATAGCTTTTGTTATTCTTGTTTTTACAAAATCAAATATGAATACCGTTTCGTGAACCTCTTACTGTAAATAGCTTTAAAAAGTAATTGTTTTCGTTTGTTTAACCGAAACAGATCAAAGTGGTCCAAATCTTACAAAACATGAGCAATAAATATAGCGATATGACTATTTACATATTAAAAAGTTAGCGATTAGCGATTAGCGAAAGTTCCGCTAATGTGGATTTAGCGTTTAGCGTTTAGCGATTATCGAGCTAAATTTTCCGGTTAGCGACTTAGCGATTAGCGTCGCTAAATTTTCGGTTAGCGGTGCCCACCATTGCCTATATTTGACTATTTGAAGTCATTGAAATATTCCCTTTGGATGGTTGATCTTTCTCGATGAAATATACACACAATGTTTGTTTTAACACGACGTTTCGGCGTACTGTTATTCAGCCATCGTCAGATATGACAAAACAACATTCTTCTCCCACCAGTGTGGTTTGCGTACTCTCGTGAGTACAGGCGAAATTCATCATTGGAGTAAACTTCCAAAAATACTGAGTTGAACCACAGTACCTTTGGTAGAGTTTAAATGCTTTCATAAAATTTAATTCAGAGTTTTATGGCCTCGAATAGCTGAGCGTTGCATTTATAAGTTCAGACCTGATTTTTTCATATATGCAAAAGCACTGGATAGTATTAAAACGCGTGTTACTCGATTGGAATCTCAACTAGAAGAGAACTTTTTCTTGAGGTAACTACAATCTGTCGGATCAGCACTCATTCATCTGAGGCCGTATGTTATGGACTTGATCGATCGGCTCTATTAGGCCGTGTCACTACAGATAGAAGGAGGTCATAGCCTTCTTACTGTATCTAGTATGTAAAAGTAATGTTACGACAGTGGTTACTGTTCGATTTAACTTCATTCTGATCGCCAAGATTTAAATAAAACACCCAAATTTTTCCTTAGTTTTTCTTGCGATTGGGAAAGATTAATTTTTTCGTTCAACAAAATTGCAGTACTTGATTTGGAATGATTATTACCGGAGCAGAAGTTCACCAAGTTTGTTGTTTGTCCTTAGAAAATCACTTGCGTGTAGGACAATATCTTTCACAGAGAGAACAACTGCTCCCACACTGGTGAGCAAATAGACGCACTAACTTGAAGAGAGCAGCAATTCGCGTATATCTAAGAAGCTTGCAAAAATCACCATGGTGGAATCTGAAATATCTCTCTCGAGAGATAATATACTGTTGTGAGCTTTCTCACACGAAAGACATTACGCACAATAGCCATACGACAGAGCTCACTGCAGTGATTCAACTGTGTGTCTTTTCACCATTTATCTAAAGATAGAAGCATCTTGGTAGGCAAGTAGATTGCGTTTTTTTTGTGTCAGTCGGGTTGGCTTTCCAAAAATCATTTATAATAAATGACGCCAAAATTAATTTAAGATAAATTACGTCACATATCCTGAAGAAATCTGTTAAAGTATATTTCAAATTGAAAATAATAAACCCAAATTAATCCACCTAGCAGTGAGACCCAGCCTTTCCCATTCAAACTTATTATTTGTTTAAATACATTTACACGAACACTTCAATTTTCAGAAAAAAATACACCTTGATAATATTTACTGGATTGATTTATCACTCAATTTCAATAACATATTTTTGGTATACAATATAGACAACATTCTACACTAATTTTGTGGATATCGGTTTAGCCATCTCTGAAAAAAAGTGAGTGAGTTTTAGTAGTCTTCGGAATATGTTACTTTTCATAGCTGGATTTCACATTTTTTAATATAAGAGGCAAAGTAGAAATCCAATTGCAAAACAAACCAATAGAGTCTCATGGGGCAACCAGACTGGGGTTCGCAATCCCGGGACCAATTTCCCGGGAAATACCTTGTCCTGGGATTCCCGGATCCCGGGAACAAAAATATTGATTCCCGGGAACCCGGGATTCCCGAGTTCCTTGAAAAATTCCGCAAGAGTTACTATATTTTTCTTTGCAACCGTGCAATAAAACTATGGTAGGTGAGCCAGTTATGGCAAGTGCACCAGTTATGACTATATCGCATAAGCGCAATGGTACCAGTTATGGCAATACTCCATTTGAATTCCATAGGCCATAACTGGTTCATGCCATAACTGGTACATATTTTAGGTATTGCCATAACTGGTACTCTTCCCCTACATACCCTATCAAACTGTATAGCAGCTCTAAAGTGGGCATTACACAAAGCAAATATTTGGTTGAAATGACGGTCAATATTTGCTCGTCTTGTAATTTAAAATAATTTGCTTCAATTATTCGTCAAAAATACTTGCTGTCTTTTTCAGTAAACGAAAAATCAGGCCATTATTTGATTTATCTAATGTCGTTAAATTTTTTAATTGATAAAATTTTCGATACCTGGAAATTGATAAAAAATAATTTGAAGTCTGTAAATAAATGCGACCATTTTCAAATAACCTAATAAAACTCAAATTCAGGGTCGTGGCTGTGATTTCATTGTTGAAATCGTCTTTGCAGATTAATTACATAGGCATGCGAATGCTTTAAAATTGATCTCTTTTGAGTCGTATTGAACTGAATATTCAGTATTCCATTGTTTCCTTCCGGTTTGTCTCAGTCTTTCACAGAAAACCGGCAAATGGCGAAATAACGTTCCAGTCAATCATTCCGAATTCTTACACGGAATCCTGAGCAAAATTTTACCTTCGTGTAATAGGATAGCATATCGTTGGTTTAGTGCAACACTGGCACAACTTAAAAAATCATAGTTTTGAGAAAAACGCGATTGGTAGTTAGCGTCGAAAATTTAGTTTTTAATTTTCGAGAAAACTTCAAAGTTTAATATTTCCAATCTCATTCAACATGGGAGAAGAATTTACAGTATCAAGAATCTGAAAAAAGTAGGAGGGTGGTATTCAAGACACGACCGCATGACGTTGGACTACGGTATTCTTATATTCCATTAAAACAAATAATAGAGAGAATTGCAACTCTAGTATTTGCTGCAATTTTATCTAACAGTGCATTTCTGGATGCTGAGACGTTAAAACGTTATAAATAATAATATATACTAAAAGAATGGATATCTTTTATTTAATCGCTGTCATTTCATACATATTCGAATCAACCCTTTGTTTGCTGCACTACCAAGACAATCATTTAATTGAGCGAATTGGTAAAATTTTCCTATCTAAGCAAAAAGCAAACTTTACGAAACTATCTGAAATTGGAGCCCAGAACGATTCAACCGAAAATTTTAAATTTGAAAATTGTATGACATTTAATCGATAAAACTCATGCTAGGTTAGTTCCAGCCCAGCATATAACTTCATGTATTTGAAAAAAAAAAACGTTTGGTTCAATAACTCAATATAGCAAGAGCTCAATCACACGTTTTTCGGTAGTTGTTATCAAGGTTTGGGCGAGTGACAGGAAAATATCTTAACTTCTTCAGTTGTGATTTAGAGCATTTCTAATTGTTTTGTTATTTTTCACGATAGCGACAAGTTTGTTTCTTTCTCTGTGTGCGAGAAACAAAATCAAAACCGCGCACCGAGAAACAAAAACGAAAATTTAATGAATGCTCATTGAGAAAACTTGCAACTCTTTTTACCAATAATTTATGATACTCAAAAGAACCCGTTTTGATCTAAATCAAATTTCTAGTAAATAAGTGTTGATCATTCATAGGTAGTAATTTTTCCTCGATGAATAAAGACTGGCTGAAGAAGTTAAAATCGCTGCTGTAAAATCAAATTCACAACTGTGTTCGTTAAGACGTTTTAATATTTTCAATGACAATAATAATCTTCGATAAACTCCCGCTATAGTTATTCACACACATGCTATAGCTATCCAAACACGCGTTAAAACTATTCATACACACGCTGTAGCTATAGCTATCCATACACACGCTATTCCTTTCCATACATTCGATACAACTATCTATACACACGCATAAGCTATCCAACCATGTGCTATTACTATCCATACATACGCTATAACTAATCATTACACACGCAGCAGCTATCCACACACAAGCTATAACTATCCGTACACACGCTGAAGATATACACGCAATAGCCATAATATGCTACACATGCTAGTGTCTTACACACGCTATAGCTAGCCATACACACGCAACAGCGCCATCCCTATCATCGCAAATGTCATAGCAATACAGATGCACATACGCTATATGTGCACACTGCACACACCAAACGTTTCACCCAACGATATCTGAATTGGATTACCGCTGGTGGGGTCCAACTCAGATCGAAGGAGCACCGAACTGAATGAAGAAATGCAGCTTCCCACTACCTCCGCCGCTGCTGCTTGATACCACCGCTCTGGTTCTGCTGCAGCTCAGTTTGGCCGCTGGAATCAGCCACCGCTGCTGATTATACAAGACCGGCCTGGTGGCCTTTCACTTGTTAACTGATAACTGCTATGAGACGACACAGGCTATTATATAGCCCAAAGCAAAAATCCATCCGCGAGCAAACAAGAAGCGAGCTTGTGATTGGTTGAATGTGCACGACTTTTAACACAACTTTTAACTAGTTAAGAAAACATATTTAAATTATTATATGGCAATCTTGCGCAATATTTCCCCTATCAATCAAGCCATTGGTGTTTAGAATCTGTTCAGTGGTAATGATAAAAGAAGCATTTTAAAACGGTGTTGAAACACCTGTTGCAGCTACCGAAAGCGAGCTCGTTATTGGTTGAAAGCTGTGAGACTGTTTACAAAGTCAGATCGGTTGTATCCGTTAGTGTCGACTGTGCTTGTGAAGAGAGGTGGTGATTGGTTGCTCGGTATGATTAAGACAATCGATGTGATTTATCAATTTTTCAATAGTGTATCTCGAACAATAGGTTATTTTTGTTACATAAATTCAACCGTAAAAGAATTTCTGATCGGTTGATGCCAAAACCTCGAAATTCTGAAAAGAAATGACTGATGTATAAGCGCTCAAAACCTGACCACTTTTCCCTGGTTTTCCCCGGTTGAATTACTAGATTTTCAAATTCAGGTGCCTAACTTCGATATAGACGTTAGTCCAACGTCAATACAAAATTTTGAGTTGCAAGCTGCACGAAACCAACCGTGTATACTATCCCTAAGAAATGTTTCGCCTGAAACAGGCTGATAAAATACATACAAACTAAAAATCCGATTGCAATAAAATTTAATAGGGTTCTATGGGGCAACTAGACCTTTCATTTGAGAACAAGTTAATGAAAATCGGTGTCCAGTAGGGTGTCCCAAAAAAACTCGATGTTGAAAAAGTCAAGGTGATCAGCCCTAAATTGAAAGATATTGTTATTTATAGCATTTTTTTAGAACATATCGACTTTCTAAAAAATTGTTTTCAGGTTGCCCAAACGTGATTTATGAAAAAATGTCTTTTTTCAGCTACAAACCCACTCTTTTGCACTTTTTTTAATTCTGTTCGATTTCTAAATTTTTCCATATATTTTTTTATTTTTCTGGAGTTATTTTTGAATATTTTGCATGGTTCAGCTCAGCATTGCATTCAGTTTTTTGACTCCCAGAGCCCATTAAAAAATTATTTTTTTTAATCATTTTTAGATAAAACCCTTCAAAACACGAATAAAAAAAATTTTTGATTAAGAACTGAAATAGTAATTGCAAAGCGGAATTCAAGACGAAAATTTACATGAAAAAAGATACTTGAAAACTTATCGTAGAGATGAGAAATTGGCATTTTTATATATGATGGAAAACTATGCATTTTAACAAATATATTAAATAACTGTTTTATTTCGAGAGATAAAAAATAACAATGTTCAGAAAACAAATGCATTTTTGGATGGCTGATAACTTAGAAGAAGGTTCAAAAATTCGGAAAAATTTGCGAAAAAAGTTAGAACGGAAATTGTGATTTTTAGTGCCTTCTATTTGAAAACTCAATGTTGCTCGTAATATATAAGAGATAGAAACAAGATGTCTTCGGTAAAGTTTCTTGTTTTGATATAACCTAAAATTTTTTCGAAGACACATTGCGTCTCTCTTATTCTGATTAAAAATTATTTTTTTCATCTCAATCATCGGTGGATTGGTCACCCATCTTTCTACATTAAAAATGCATATTTGAATATCCTGAAACTCCTTCGAACATACCTTATGGCTATAATCATCATTTGAATCATTATTGAGGAAATAATACGCACAAACGGCAAAATAAAACACTGTGCAAAGGAGATATTGAGCTTTAGTGGCATTTTTGACAAAATGCATAGTTTTCCATCACAGGTAAAAACGCCAATATCTCAGCCCCCCGGTAAGATATCAAGGATCTTTTTTCATGTAACTTTTCGTCTTGAGTCCCGCAGTAAAAATTTCAGTTCTTGATCAAAAAAATTTTTATATGTGTTTTGAATGGTTTTATCTAAAAATTATGGGAAATATTCACTTTTTTGTGATGTTCAATGGGCTCTGTGAGTCAAATAATTGAATGCGATGCTGAACCAAACCATGCAATATATTCAAAAACAACCCCACAAGAATAAAAATATAGAGAAAAATTTAGGAATCGAACAGATTTGAAAAAAGTGCAAAAGAGTGGGTTTGTAGATAAAAAAAGTCCATTTTTCATAAATCACGTTTGGGCAACCTGAAAACAATTTTTTTAAAAGTCGAAATGTTCTACAAAAATGCTATAAATAACATTATCTTTCAATTCAGGGCTGAGCACCTTGACTTTTTCAACATCGATTTTTTTAGGGACCGTCTAGTGTCCAGCCTTCTCTGAGAAAATCGAGTGAGATTGAAAAGTTGCACATACACACACACACACACACACACACACACACACACACACACAGCTCGTCGAACTGAGTCGACTGATATATGCCATTCGGCCCTTTGGAGCACTTTTATACCTTCGGTTTTGCCAGTGATTGCTATACCTTCCTACGCAAAAGTTGGATGGTGCGAAACCAGTACAAAATTGTGCGTTTTTAAAGCAATTGTTGATGTAATTCGGAACCAGTACAATGATTGCGTGTTGAGCATAACGCAATTAGCGTTTCTCCAATGTATTTGGCAGCTCCAAACTACTACACCTAAACAGTTCAAGCAGCATTGCAAAGCGAGCGAGGAGCAAAACAATTCTCCTCCTTTCTGCTTGAGGACGAGACATATGCTACGCTTTTCAAGTCTTTTGCACACACGCTTTCGAGATACTTTTTCTTCTTCATGCATTCCTCTGAATAGCAGCAAGCACGCACCGACAGTATGAGTGAGACTAACAACACTGGTATCAAGTATATACAGCACGGGTGTCTCGCTCATTTCGTGAAGCAACGAGATATCGCCTTGCGCGTCGCAATCCGAACCAAAGGGGAGGGGAAGGGCAACCTGCAAATTGTATGTGCCGTGTCTAGTCTTGTCGCACATGCATGGAAATTCTACGAGCGAGAGAGAAATTTCTCTGGTCGCTTGCACTGCACTTGCTGCTTGCACTGCTCCATGAGTAGCAGTCACTAATACACTCGACGTGAGAAATAAAGTGTCGGTATATGATACATATTCTGATTTTATTCTATGTCAATGTATTCGCAGTACAACTGTTGCGTTATGCGTTTCACACATTTATTGTGCGATTTCGGTGCAACATTTGTGCGAATCGGGAAGACACAATGATTGCACAAGACTTCAACTTTTGCGTGAGAAAAAGGCAAAAAGCATTACATTCTTTTACGAGGAAACTCAATTTGTCGCAGTGGGGTTCTGTGTATTCTCACTAGAGTGATTCACCACTCTTGTTTGGTCAGTTTGGTGTAAGCAGCAAGCCTAATATTTTTGACGTAGAATTACGTCTTACGGCAACATATACAGGGGACCAATTTCATTACAGGGATCCAATTTCAAAAACCAAAAACATCGAGAGCGTCACAAAAATTGTCCATTTTCAACCGTTTTAAGCTCAGTCAGTTTCCAACCGATTTTCGTCATTTTTGCAGCAATCGATTGGAAAATCAACCAAGCACCCGTCCAATTGCAGAAAATTGTAAGCTGATTGTTCGAACGATTGTACTATTGAAAATTGTCAAGCCTTGTCGAAACGCAAATGTCAACCTCTGATTGGTCGCACAATGCTTCTTTCCTTAACAAGGTCGACAGAATATACCTAGTTGACCAAGAATGCGCGCTTTGTGTTTTATGTACAATTCATTCCATTTAAGCACCTGACTATCTGGCGGCTGTTATGGAGTTTTCGGTAGCTGCAAAATTATTGGAAATGGCAGGCAATTCTACTAAAGAAAACGGGAGAACTAGAACCATCGGCAAATGGTTATCCGAAATGATGATAATTGAACAAACTTGCCAGTTTGTTACTGTTGTCAAATATGATAGCACCTGTTGGTGCTCCACAATTATGTGATTGAAGTTGTTAAGATTTTTCATCATGTGTAACAAACGAAAAACCGCTAATTTCAGCATTCGCGAGACAAGAAAAATTCAACATTGCCTCAAGAATGTGTTGGTGGCCGGTTGTAATGTATACTTGTTCTAGTGCTGGATGGCAGCACATAACAGAAATTCAGCACTTACGCTATTGCGTCTTGAAGCAAAACGGTTAAGTTCGACATCACAGCAGAATTTCCACCATCATACTCATGTCGACCGTCGGCATTATCAAACACGCAACAGTCTGCTTCCATGCGACTTTAGTCACACCTATTTTTCCAGTTATCCCATTCCACAACGTGCGAAAAATCTATGTCAGAGCGGATATCGTGCGCTATCTGGACCATGAAGCCTTTATGCGATAGTTGAATGAAATTTGCAACTACAGCAACCAGCCTTTTTCAAGGCTACTAAATGTATTTGGAAGAGCATAATGAATGGTTATTACTAAACTGCAACTTTGATTGCAGTTTGATGCTGCTTCAATTGCGCAGCAGTGTGATGTTTATTACGATTCGTTGATACTGTGCATCACAAGCGGTATATGCGAAACAAATCCGATTTCAAACAGAAAAGTTCAGCAAGTTCTGCTCACGGTGCTGATTCCGTTTTAGAAAATTCATTGCTTGACATCACAGCAGAATTTCCACCTTCATACTAATGTCTACCGTCGGCAGTATCAAACACGCACCAATCTGCTTCCATGCGACACGGGGAAGGAAACGTTTTTTTCCTTTCAAGCCGCGCAACACGACACAATACATGTTATTTGGTTGCCTTCATGAGAGTGCTATCGGTCCGGCTCGACAGAATGTCCACAAGAAATCATTTTTGTACATCCGTGCTACGAAACTGAAGAAAAACTTCAAAACTTAAAATAAAGGTGGAGCTTATCAAATGGTCGCTCTGAGCCAGAATGAATGAGATGTATTTTTTTTCGAACGTTGTAGAATGGTATAACTGGAAATAACCCTAATCGAGTGTATTTCCAAAGCTATTGCAAAAACTTATTGACATAAGACAGGCTGTCGTAATTCTACGTTAACCTTGCGGTCGTTTCTTATAAACAACCTCTTCCACTTTTTTTGTGAGCAGCGGACACACAGCACAAAACAAAAGAAAGAAGTGTGGTGCTCTACACGCAGCGCTTATGCTGGAGAAGAAGTGTTGGGTGAACTTTGACTCCGTTTTCTCACATACTAAGGAGGAGAACAAGCCTGTTTTTTTTTTGAAGGAAGAAGTCGTTTCTTACCGAATATACGACTGCAAACAACGGTGTCGCTGATTTTTATATCTCAAGGTATTCTTGGGCAATTTATGCAACTTTGTAAACGTCCAAAACGTTAACACTACTGTCATACTACAGTCCATAATAAAATACAATTGGAAAATCTAGGGTCGGAACAATTTGCAACGAAATTAGCATTAGAACTCTATTTTTGATCACTGAATAACCCACTCTTTGACCCCAAATCTAAGGCGAAAGAGGAACTTGCTTCTCGAGATTTTAAAACGGTGGAGTGCGTCTCTGTCATAGTGAAACCGGATAAAAGGTGAATTAGACTAAAAATTGATGGGTTGAGGAAGAAGAACATCACTCTCAATAACAACGACAACACTGTAAAGCACTGAAAGATGTTCTGCGTGCCTTTGTAAACCTGGTTATGGCTGAAAAACATTGCCTCTAAGTGAACGTAAATTGAACGTAATCTCAACCCCCATTGTAAATCCAGCTAACGCCAATTAAAATATTAGCCCTCTAGTGCCCAAATTAATTTCTAAACGGACTTCGATAAAATCATTATAAACCATTATAAACACTTTTTAAGTATTTATTAAAGCTTTTTGGAACTTCGACTGAAGCCCGCCGAATGGCGGCATTGGGCGCTAGAGGGTTAAACTGCTATCAATTGGTTTATTAGACCCGTGTCGCGATCAACCCAGAGCAAACTGATTTCGTACGAATATATTTATTCGCTTCACTATAAATTGGTCTCGATGGTGCAATTTGTGCGATAACCGGTTATTACTTCCCGAATTAAAATGAAACACCTAGTGAAACATCCCACGAGAGTGTGTTTGTGTGCCATCACAACCTTATGAAATGCATTTATAATTCTTCCAATTGCAACAAACGGACAGCCGGCTGCCCTCCGAAGATTCCCGCTTACAATTTTACCAACCAATATTCCGCGGTGGCCAGCAAACCCCGATATGCAGTTCACGAATGCTGTTATTCGGCTTGTTCTGCGTGATTGTCGCTGCAGTGTGGTAGTGCTTTCGATGATTTATGACAGCAACATTGCCTCCAAGCTCTTCGAACTCATGTGGCCGCAGTACCAGTACCTGCCAGTGAACACAACAATTCACAGGCAAAAAATATGCATTTTTACCGACACATTCGTTCTGCATGAACTTAATTTCCATATCAAATGACGCCTGGCTATCATAATGCTTAATTCGCCATTAAAATTACCAGTTTATTTGATATTAATTGGAAGAATCAACCGAGGGTAGGGGCACTGGTGGTCCCTCGTGGGGCAACTGAAATTATTTTATTGATTCACACGCAGTTACCGGTACGCGGTAATGAAGTTGGAAATCGACTATCAGCAAATAATGTTAATTTGATATCGTTATGTGGTGTCGGAAATTGGCTTATTAATATTGAGAATTCTTTCCAGCTTTTTAACTAAAACGCAAAAATTTGTCACTGTATCAATTCTTCGATTAAAAACACTTTTTTGTTTCCCAAAAAACGTAACTTACGACGCAGGTTGCTCATATTTCTCGTGCGATAACAAATCATGATTCATTGCGCCGCAAAACAATGCACGAAATTCGATTATTCTCCGAGGCGAAACAATAGGGTGGGCAGAGTAAACTTCTTCCACCGCATCAGCGTTGCCATCATCAATCGTTACCCACTGCTCGTGCACTGTCGCGAACCGGAACAATGAGGTATAATGAAATACACTCGAAATGCCAAACAATCACCTATGTTAATATCAAACAGATCGCAAACATTACCTAGCTGCTAGTGCCACCCCACGCAAATATGCGCATCGCTAATGTGGTAAACGTGAAAAAGTACGATAACACTGAGCGTAACAAAACGGAGGCAGCGTTGCCGCCGGAGGGATAAACGAAAGAAAAATTACATTACAATGCCATCATCAGGACGATGTTACACCTTCCCCCCGACATATATTTCTTACCGAGCACCGGGGCGGTCGGATGTCTACTGTGCGCCGCAGATTGGGAGAGCTTGCTGTTGACGTTGTCACCTTTTCGTTCTCGTCTCCGTAGTCCCCGGAGGAGCAAACAGGCGATTGCTTCTTACTGTAGCAAACAGTTTTCCTCATCTGGCACGGCAAAAGAAATGGCATTTTCTGTTGAAATAAGGTTCCAATGAACGCAAAACCGGTAACGGTGACAATGAGATGCTATACGAACTGTAACGTTCGCATTCTTCCTAGTTATTGTTGGCACTTCGCAGATAGATTCCCGGCGTTCTGTGCAACTCGGGTCTCCTGCGGGGAAAAGGCCAAGTTGTTCACCTTTTATCGGGAAAAGAATTGGTGATTGAGTTCGGCAAGTGAACGAACATACCTCATAACGTAAAAGTGAATTGTGGATTTTCACTTATCGGTAATTTTTCTTTTCGATGTCAACTGTTTTATTCGATAATTTACACTATCGTGTTTCACTAACTCTAGTAAATGGTGAAAATAATTCGAAGACACTTCGACTCTGTGTGCATGGGAAAAGACGCTGTCAGTTCGGATTTTTTCCCGCAGGCCACGGAGACTTCCGAATTCTTTACCATTCCGGGAGTCTTACGCCACTGACTAGTAAAATGGAATTTACCTACCGATGGGCACGATCAACACAAGGCGACGCATGTTTCCTTTTCAGAACGGTCGGCCACGTATAATAAATATATATATAAAAAAAGAGGGTGAAAGCTACCGCAACGCAACAACAACAATCCTAAAAGGTGAGGGTAGACTTATGGTGAGCCAGTTGTGATTGTGTATTTATATGTATATACATATATATACAGAGCTAGCTGACAAAAGGCACACCGTCAGTAGTAGTTCCCTTCGGGGGTTACCCCGCGTTCGTCTGCTGGCGAACTGAGTGGACTCTTTGTTTGGGAGTGATTCGAACGAGGCACGACAGATCTGGGCTGCGATTGGGAGGACCGAAGCTCTCGGACAATGTGCGAGCCAAGGGGGGTCTAGCTTTTATTTATTTACTGAGATATGCATTCAAAACGGACACCGCTGCCGGCAGCAGATGCCGCAGCATTAAAGCAATGAAAATTCTAGAGAATAAAAAAGGGATGCGAAAAGGACAGGCTATTTTCCGCCACATCGCATCCCTTATGGCATTGCTTCCTTCGCTCGTCACACTTACAGCGGACGAGGAACGGGTAATGTAAAAGTCCTATTTCTGTATTCCGAAACTCCCCGAGGTGCCGAAGTGAAATCAAAGATGTAGGAATGGAATTGAAGCGGGAGCAATAATAATATTTACAGAAAATTATACAGCTATCTGAAGCACTATTTGCACTGATCGTTTGGTTCGCACATCCGCAGTTATGGCTTGGTGAGTGGCCCACATACCGGCTGCAGCAGCGGTTCGAATCGAATGTTTGTGTTGGCATGCGGTCAAATGTTCGCAAAACCCTTTGTCGGTGTGCTGCAAGTCGGCAAAAAACGATCCCGGGTGAAGTTGCTGTTTTTTTTTTTTTGTAAATGTTTCCGAAAGCACCGCATAATTTGATGTTTTTAATGGACAGGAATCGTCCAATCTGCTTACAGGGATCAGTTTTACTATCCGATTAAGCGCAAGTGTTTGTTTTGCCGGAGAACTAGGAGGGCAAGTGACCCAAACTTTTGTATAGAAATTTGGGTTTGTATTGCCACAGATTGTTGATTTTAGAGATAACATTGTATCCAGAAAGTCACAACTTCTAATCCTAATTGTTATTGCAATTCACTAGATATTTGTGAGCCTTTCAAATACAACTCAGATATCAATACAATATTTTCATCACAATGGAAACTTTGCGTAGAAAGCGATAACTGAGTATAACAGACAAAAGTTCAACCGATAGGAGATTTGTGTTTGCTTTAATCCATGATAATCAACTGTGTTATATCGTAGGTACGCAAATCGTTGGAAAATGCAATCCATATCCCTGTGGGCTAATATACACACAGAATGGATTATTCGTTGATTCTTTAATGCGATAATTTGTTCTGAAATAATATTATTTTGTAATTGATCCGTATTGATCGCATTCATGATTCATGAAACATTGAATAATCATAATGGTAGTAGTTATGTGATATCTGCTATACTGGAAAAACTACTCCTGGAAGCCACTGGATTCTAGCTAATATTGATACTCTTTCAATTCAACAGAAAATTTGCACGTAGACACTGGATTGGAGGAGAAAATCTGGACTTTTTAATGTTTCTAGTTGAAAAAATAAACTTTTTTCGGATGGTGGTGAAAAAATAACTAAGACAGATAATTGGGTTCGATAAATTTCCCATGGAAGGTAATTATGTTAGCTTACATGCAAACAATATCTACGCTCTTGCGAGCGGTCTTCCGGCAGTTAACCGAAACATTCGCCATGTCAAACGAATACATACGTGTATGCATGTTTTTAACTTCTTTCCTCGTTTTATTTATCAATTCCTCCTCAATTTTCGCGACAAAATTGTTCGAGTAGATCTTAATCTTCAGGTTTGCCAAGAAATTCTTGATAGGACGCAGCTGGGGGACGTTGAGCGGGTTCGCCAACTTAAGTATCACATCGATATTTGGCCGCTCCAGCTCCTCCACTGATCGCTTCGAGTAGTTGGCCGACGCCAGATCCGACTAAAGCCCCGCATCTTTTCCCTTATGGTATTTTTGTATGAACGACATAATTTCCGAAAGAAAAGAAAAGCAAAAGAAAAGAATCCCCTTCTCGCTGATTGTCAGTTACAGCAGCACCTTTTTGAGGAACTTGGTGTGTGAAATTAACGTCACCTCGGAGCTCATTTCCTTCGTGGAGGAAATGAAACACGAAGTGCCCTGCCAGTTGTTGCCATCCAGGGTGAGATAGGTTTCGTCGTCCATCACCAAATCGCCGGGAAAATCGACTTGACCATCTTATTCCACCGCTGCCGCTATGTCATTGCCTGCACTTCTGAGATTAGTGGACGGGACTGCCGCTTCCTGACATGTATGTCCATGTTCGTTTGGTGCCTTTTCACTATTTGGCCGGTTGTACCGACCTCCCAGCCAAGCGCACAAAGCAATAAAGCCAATTTTTCCTAGGGAGCTACTCTTCAACATCATTTGGTTCTTCTCAGGATCGTTGGCCGTCCGGAACCGGGCATTCTTTCGATGCTCTGATTGTTGTCCAATAGTGCCAAGATGTTGTAGATGCCAGAACGGGCGTATCCGCTGTCCACGAACTGCCGCACGATGTCCGTTTTCGACGCGACAGGGTTCCGTTCTTTGAACGCGTAAATTTCTGAACGGAGTAGCTTCACTGTTTTCACCATCACGGTTAGCGTTCGACTGATAGAGCTGTCAATTTTTTTCGCTTTCTTAATGGTTACTATGATTGATGCAGCATGGGTAGTTTGGACAGCAACCCACGAAAAATCGGCAATTTATGTCCATTTCTTTACTGCAAACGTTACTCAATCAACAGTTTCATTCATTCTTTCTTCAAATCCTGGTCGTTTTTGAAGACCATTCATGAGCTCGTCCTTCATGAGCGACCAGAATTTTTATATTGTAAGATTGTCCAATTTTCCTTCAGTGACAGCCAATTTTAAACTAATTCGGCACTTTTATATTGCAAAGCTCTCTTTATACGTTCGGTACACAGCCCGACAGCCATTGATTACATTAATACAAAAATACAAAAATACAAAAATACAAAAATACAAACATACAAAAATACAAAAATACAAAAATACAAAAATACAAAAATACAAAAATACAAAAATACAAAAATACAAAAATACAAAAATACAAAAATACAAAAATACAAAAATACAAAAATACAAAAATACAAAAATACAAAAATACAAAAATACAAAAATACAAAAATACAAAAATACAAAAATACAAAAATACAAAAATACAAAAATACAAAAATACAAAAATACAAAAATACAAAAATACAAAAATACAAAAATACAAAAATACAAAAATACAAAAATACAAAAATACAAAAATACAAAAATACAAAAATACAAAAATACTAAAATACAAAAATACAAAAATACAAAAATACAAAAATACAAAAATACAAAAATACAAAAATACAAAAATACAAAAATACAAAAATACGAAAATACAAAAATACAAAAATACAAAAATACAAAAATACAAAAATACAAAAATACAAAAATACAAAAATACAAAAATACAAAAATACAAAAATACAAAAACACAAAAATACAAAAATACAAAAACACAAAAATACAAAAATACAAAAAGACAAAAATACAAAAATACAAAAATACAAAAATACAAAATTACAAAAATACAAAAATACTAAAATACAAAAATACAAATACAAAAATACAAAAATACAAAAATACAAAAACACAAAAATACAAAAATACAAAAATACAAAAATACAAAAATCCAAAAGTACAAAAATACAAAAATACAAAAATACAAAACGGGTCTACTGTAGTGGTATTTCTAGACTCGGTATTAGTCCTCACTGCTGGTCTCGAGGCCGTACAAACCAGTCGTCGTTTTCGGCTGGGGAGCCCTGAAGTTGTCCTGTACACTGAGCTGAGTGTAGCACCAAGACTTCACTTTTTTAATTTCAAGATTCGTTACTACGCCCAGAAACCGATATCTGGTTTCCCATGCCATATTGAAGACTAAAATCCAAACTCAATTTTACTCTTTGAAAACCGCTTCCATGTTACACTTTTATCTAGATGGTAAGAGGTGCAGATGAGCCTCGTGGTAAGTGACCATTGAAATGACCAAACCAGAAATAACTATGATATAAAATTTGTATAAGAAAAAAAAATAACCAAACTTTGGAACAAAACAGAAAGTCATGATGTTCCGCAGTAACAATATTATTACAGGCCATGTTCGATTTTGGCAACACGTCCAAATTTAATTTTTTTATGAAGCCTACCGGACTAAATCGAAAATTCAAACGCTTAGATAGTTGCAACACTTCCAAAGTTTTTATGTTGCCAAAATTAAACCGTGCCAAACGTGCCAAAATCGAACGAGCTGTGTACCAGGGACAAAACTTAAATAAACTGGTTCAGATCCGAAATGAAACAACTGATGAAACAATAGACTGAACAAAGACCACTGCTTCCGAAGAATGAGAACAAAATTTTATCGGCTGGTAATGACAGCTTGCAGATCAGAATAAAGTACGAATGATTTAAAAACAAACCAAATCTACGTTTAAGTTAACCCTTCTTAAAAACAAAATACTACAAGGTATACAGCCCTAGGGGTTGTATGAAATGGTGACGTAGGACTAAATATATAATATATGCCAAACTGAATATTAATATATGCTGCGTTAAACTGTTCATAGGTAACACTACCGTTTATTTTTGATAGTCATTATTTTAAAACTAACGATGCATGAATACATGAAAATTTTAAACTAGTAGTAGTTGCGAAAATTCTCATAACTCTTATCTTCAAGCATCTATAGTTCTGAAAAGAACCGATTCCATAATATTCAGTTAGAAATTCGTGCTACAGAACGCTGATAATCGCACCATGAATATTTTGTTGGCCGCGCATAAAATTTGCTCTCCGCTGTGCCCTCCAGTAGCTGTGCCAGCAAAATATCCTGCATCGAACGATGGTAACTGCTGCTGCCGTATGCAAAATAAAGGTGTAACATGTTCCGCAGTGCCTGGAAGTTGACTCGTATGCAGCTCTCGTTTCTCAATGTCGCGAAGCTTTAACAGCTGCACTGCACTCGCTATTGTGGAACAAACTAAACTGAAGCTGAATTTTCCACACGGAGTCTTTTGTATCGAGTTCAGCGTAGATTTTTACCATTAAGGCGTGGCCACGTGGCTTATAGAAAGAAAGAGAAACAAACCAAAACATCTTCAATACTACTGAGTGATTTTCATAAGCATCAAAAGAAAGTTTTTGCTCTCCCGATGCGAAAATCACTCTGGTTCTTAGATTAACTAATTTCGTTTCTTATGTTTGGTTGATAACGGTGTTCGAGTGGGCACAAACATACAATTAAACCGGAAAAACACTCAATTTAGCAGTGAAAATTCTTGAAATGAGGGTTATGTCTTGTTGTGACAAACTATTCATAGGCAACACTACCGTTTATCTTTGGTGCGCCCTGGTCGTTTTTGTTAAAATGATTATTGAGAAATAGATGGACATTTCACACTAGGAGTAGTTGTGAAAATTCTCGTAACTCTTATCTTCAAGCATTTATAGTTCTAAAAAGAACCGATTCGATAATCTTCAGCTCGAAATGTATGCTATAGAACGCTGATAATCACACCACCACCGGTAGCATCGATTATTTTGTTGGCCGCGTATAAAATTTGCTCTCCGCTGTGCCCTCCAGCAGCTGTGCCAGCAAAATATTCTGCAGCGTACGATGGTAACTGTTGCTGCCGTGTGCAGAATACAGGTAACATGCTTCGCGGTGCCTGGAAGTTGACTCGTATGCAGCTCTTCTCGTTTCTCAATGTCGCAAAGCTTTAACAGCTGCACCGCACTCGCTATTGTGGAACAAACTAAACTGAAGCTGAATTTTCCATACGCAGTCTTTTGTATCGAGTTCAGCGTAGATTTTTACCATTAAGGCGTGGCCACGCAGCTTAGACAAAGACAAACAAACCAAAACACTTTGTTGAGTCAAAATATGTAGGCAGTGGAATTTATTTCGTCCATGTTATTGTTATCTGTGCTTGGAAAGCAAGCCAAGAACAAGGGAAATGTATGGGAAACCTGACCTTGGAACTTTTCACCTTTTTCCACCATTAAGCAGTAACGCAACAATGTTGAACATAATATCAAACAATTGTTACACATTTTATCTATCCACCAACATATAAATGACTAAGATGCATTAAGTCGTTCGCTTGCTATAACCGTTTGAAATCTGACGCAACATTTGCCAGTTTCATTTTCATTTTCACAAAGTGTAATCTAGTATAGAAAACAAAGACGTAGTCCTACGTCAAAAAATCAACTAGAATCGAATTATTCTCGGCGCATATCCCTTTTTTTCAAAGCCTTACAATAACTGAGACCTTCTCGATATCACGACTTAGTACCTTATTTCGTCCACGTGCAGAGTCAAGTGCACACCATTCGGTCAAATCAACCATACAGCGACAGGCAGGGAGAGGACAGGGGACAGAGAGAAAAACCGGTGACTGAATGCTACCATAATTCAAATTCTTAACTCAATTATTCCTGGCAATTTATTCGCCTCTGAAAGCAAAATGGCAGCTGCGGAAACCGGATATGACTGTGTGACGATGCCGGTTACCATCACCCGGCAGCCGGGAACGGGACAGGAAAGATGAAGTGCTGTGCATAAATTAAAAATGCGACCAGCTCGAAAAGTGCATGAACATTTAAAGAAGCAGCAATTACCAGTCAAGCAAGCCATCCGAGCGGCAGTCCTAGAGCCACACACACACAAAGAGGAATGGTTCGCCGGTGGGTGGCTTTGGTGGTCTGGTTTGGTACATCCACCAGTGTCGGTTGTTTGTCGAAGGATAGAAGAGAAAAAACCGGGGATCGACGAGAGTAAACACCTTCAACCTGGTGAACGACGCCTGAGAGAAGCTGAAAGGATGTAACGTCAAGAATGTACACTTGGTTCTCATTACCGGTCGGGACGGTTTAAGGTAAATCTTTTGTTTGGGTTAAAGGTTGTCGAGAAGAAGATTATGCGTGCTTGCATCGTTGGAGTTTTTGATCAACATCATAGTGAAAGCCTCCCCAGCTGGTCTCGAGGTACGATGCTGGCCTAACAAGCCAGTTGTCGTAGGTTCGAGTCTCGGCTCAGGAGAGACTGTTAGTGTCAGTAGGATCGTAGCGCTAGCCCCGCAATTGTCCTGTACACTCAACAGTTGGCTGTGAAGTCTGTGTATAGTAAACAGAAGGTCAAGTTCCGAATCGGAATGTAGCACCAAGGCTTTGCTTTGCTTTGCATAGTGAAAGCATGAGAGTTTTTTTTCACGTTCAAAAAAGTCACAAAATTATACCAACTCATTCATACTTTTCTCCATTTTCCATCTGAACACCATTAATTGATTTTGGCTTGCTTACTTTTCAATCGAAATGTAGAAAGAAAAACATATCAGCAGCTAATTAACTACTACTCCTTTCGTTTCCCTTGCATCTAAAAGCAACAGCACCTCACTACCCCTTTTAGGTTTAGACTGAAATTCTGTCGGTCGGTTTCGCAGTTTTTTTTCCGCTCCATGTCAGCATCCGTTCCTAGTCGCTAGAGCGCATCACTTCAAAAATGCAGAAGCCTTTTCAAGTGACATCCCATCTACACTCCTGTTAAACACTCAAGCCTACTGCAAGACTCATCGTAAAAGGATGCCAAGAGCATAAAAATGCACTTTCATGTTGAGCTGTCGTGTTCCATTTTTTCCCTTGCCCCGATGCAGAGCCATCTACGTACTGAACTTTCGTTCCGTTGCTTATGCAACTCGGCGTTCTGCAGCTGGGCTCAATCAGGATGTACTTTTCATAAGTGTTTATTTTCAGCCGTCTTTTCCCCGAAAAGTAAACAAGTAAACAGGAACTTATCCACTTTGCCGTTCTTTGGTAGCGACGAGCGAGAGAGATCGAGTGAAACCCGTAGGGCGAACTTGTCCTCCGCTATCTACCGGAACAATACGTGCCGCAGGAATTCCTATGAGGCAGCAGACAAATCCCGTCGGGTTCGTGTTTATCTTTTTAATTAGAAATCTGTCCTCTGCCAGCAGTCTTACACTCTTGGCGAGGAAATTATGTATTTAGATCATTAATAATTTTCAAGGCCCCTCCGTCGTACAGTTGAGGCGGGAGTCGAAAGCCGCCCAACTTAAGCGCAATGATCCCGGGATGTAACTTCAATCAACATCGCTAGACGTACGGTCGTATCTCGTATCTACATGGAAGCAAACTTCCTACAATGATAAATTGTTTATTTTTTAATTAAACTCTGCAACATTACGCCACTGTGACACTGTATTGTCATCCCAAATTAAATGGATCCCGCTGGAGTCCCGTGCTGGCTGCTGGCTGGTTCGGCCAAAACGCTTTCCCGTGCTTTATTTAGATCCCCTCTCACCGACTGGTCGCCGTTACGGTATCTCAGCAAAGGATCCAGTGACAGTTCATAAATCCTCGACCGTCGTTCCAGCGTGCTGGCCGTGGTGCTGCCGCTGCTGTAGCAGCTGATTATAATTCACCAGTTTTATTATCACCTTGCTCGCTGCTAATACAGCTCCGTACAAGCGACAATCTCCGCATACTTTCCACGTGATTGCCAGTGCGCGGTCATTTTTCTCTTCATGCTACCGGTTATTGCAGCGACACTCACGCAGGATCGCACCGGCGAACGGCAGTCGGCTAGCTAATTACGTGGAATCCTAACGGCAAACTGCGCTCCAGAGATGGGTCTACCGCACACCAGTGGAAAGTTGAAACGCTTTGGGGTGAGAAATTGGTATCAGCGAGATGCAAGATAGTGCAAGAAATATAAGATTGGCCTCTGATCCAAATGCAATAATTTTCATTTTATGCTCTTCTGCAGAAAGAACGGGCGAAATTAGCTCGTTCGCCCGATGGTAATTCGAAGCAATAATTGAGCATAACTTAGTATCACTGATTTATTTTTAGCTTTCTTCTTTAAAGTTCTTATACTGCAGTCCTAGTAGTTATCTGTATCTAAAATTTGTATGTGACAACCATTTGTGTAAAATCGTATTCATCCAAACGATCCAGTAGAGAAATTTCTGTAATTAGACTTAACCGAAGACCTGCGCTTAAAAAAGCGGCTTATTTTACGTTAGCTCATCGTTTTTTTTTTTCTTTGACTTAAGACTACGTCTTTGTTTTCTATACTGGTATGCATTCTGTAAAATTGGAAATGAAACTGGCAAAAGTTGCGTCAGATTTCAAACGATTATAAGCATAACCACATGTTGGATAACAAAAACCAATATGTTGTTGGATAGATAAAATGTTGAACAATTTTGTAATACGCTAGTTATCATTATTTTTTCGTTGCAAAGCGGTAAAAATCGATAAAAACTGTCAAGGACAAATTTACGGGAACAATGAACCACATGCGAGCATTCCTAGCACAGACGACATGAATAAACACCAGCCATTCCGTGATATTCTCTGTATCAATATAAAAAAATTGACAGAGTATCCCCATCCCAATAGGTCAATTTATGATTGTTTTCATGAACCTAGATAAATTTGATGTCTCGAAGGTGAAGGTTTTTCAAAAAGTTTGAAACAACCCCTTTTCTTCAACAATTTCTTAGCCTGCTGTTAGAGCGTAATAGAAACTGATGTCTTGAAAGAAAACATGCTGGTAAAAGCAACAGTACCGTAGAGTATGTGTAGAGCAGAGCGCCGCCAGTTTCTCGTCGTCTATCATTGCAGCGGGCACGACTTATATTCGCGTACAATCAAAACTGCAATGCTGCTACTGATGGTGATTGAAAGTTTATCTCATAAAAACCATAAATTACTCAACAAGAATTGAGCATTCTTGCAATGGTTATAAGTTATTTTAATTTATTTTTTATCTTCGATATTCACTAAATAATCGTGGCCGACATTATATCGAACGAGTGAGATCCTAAAAATAATAATTACAGAAGAGGCCGGCACATTTCAACATTGTTAGATATTTTTTTATTTTCAACTATACAAATCAAGCGATATACTTATTTTAGCCGTCTTCGTCATATAGTGAATGTAATAGTTGGTAAATCAAACAAACTTGTTAAGCAAAAACCAAAACTGAATCTTTTTAAACGTTAACTTCGTTGTAATTGTTAAATGTTTTTTGCACAAAAAAAAACACTACAGGTACAATATCACTTAGTGTAAATGAAGTTCTTTCAAGTGTAATTAAATATATTTCTGAAAAAATGAAGGGAAGGCAGAGAATTAAACACGTAAATCATTGAACTAACGAATTGATTGTGTCTGTAATTACAGTATTTAGTCCCACGTCACCATTTCATACAACCCTAGGGATATATACCTTGTAGAATTTGGTTTATTTTTCTATGTTCCAGTTATTTGATGGTGCATTTTTAATTACAGGTCGGACTCGATTAACCGGAGTTTTGAAAAATATTTCGCTCCGGATAATCGAATCCTCCGGATAATCGAGCCATTTTTATTTTTTTAATTTTTGATATATCTCATTTAGAACAGTGAGTTTTATATTATAGTATGTTGTACACAATACATGTGTCTACGAAATAAATTAAAAATTGTCTGTAGACTGTTTGTCGGCGTTTGTTATACATATATATATATGTAATAATAAATTCTGTTATATTGATTATCTCAAAGATGTAAAAACAAAATGAAATAAATCAGAAATACCATTTGAAAGACAGCTTTTGCTTCGAGAGATTGAAGGAAATATTTCCTAGAAAATATAATAGAATTTGATTTGATTTAGGTATTTATCTGTCATATTATCTTAAATATTAAGAAGAATTGAGGTGTTACATATACAGACCCTGCTCGATTTTGACAACACTCATGATTTTTTTTTATTTCCTAAGTGACCTATAACGACCTAGACGCTCGATATGACCACCAATAGGCTACTTTGCGGGTTTCAAACCGTTATTGATTTCGCTTGATGAGTTTTGGTTCAATATTCCAGGAGTATCCGGAACACCACCGAAACAGGCCAGCTTGTGGTTCTAAGTATTGCATTGAGCATGGTCATTATATTACAGAAATATGTTCCGGCCATAAATTCAAAACCGGTTGACCAATAGTGGTTGTCCTCATCGGCAACTAAAAACCATAATACCTCGCTTTTGGAGGTTGTTCAGTAAGAATTGGTTGAAGGAACGACGAGAAAATCGCTAAAAACGAACTACCTAAACAAAACGGGGCATTGTTGTTACAATTTAGAACAACCCCGAAACTTCCAATGAGCCGGAACACAAAAGTATATTATAGAATTACAGAAGAAAAAAAAACTCCGGATAATCGAGCCATTTTCTCCGGATAATCGAGCCCCGGATAAACGGGCCCCCGGATAATCGAGTCTCCGGATAATCGAGTCCGACCTGTATTTTGCTGTTTTTTATTTTTCTAAGTTCCCGTTATTTGATGGTGCATTTTTAATTATTTTGTTGTTTTTTGTTGTAGCTGTTGGTTTTTTTTATCTTTTGACTTTCTCAGTCTTTCCAAGTTCGAACGGTATTGAGGCCAAAATTGGCTGACTTCGAGGCACCACTTCGATATTCCAAAGGCACAAGACTCAGTAACAGTGAAAATGCTATTGTATGTTTGCTGCGGTGATGCAAACATAAAATAGCGTTTTTACAAGGAACGCATTATCCATTTCCGTGTCTTGTGCTTCTAAAAATTCTAGATGGTGACTCGAAATCGACTGTTTATGGCTGCAATCCCGTTTTACCTTAAATACAAGTACACGATAATCTAGTTAAATTGCCCGACGTTTCGGCTGTTTTGGCGGCTTTTTTCAAGGGAAACTGTATTTATCTACACAAATAAGCTATGTATCTAAGATATCTTCGTAATACAGTGAATGTAATTGGCGGTCAAGCAAGAAAACATAAATGAATTTTCTAAAACTTTAACTTCGTTATATTTGTTGGTTGCGAAGATTTTTTATTGGAGCTTGTTCATAATTTTGTTTAAAATATCTTTTTATGTTTTTCTATTAGTGGACCTATGACTTCGAACCTATTTTCAGAGTAAGATTCATATAACAAATTAGATTTAATTAGAATGAAATAAAATTAAACCATACATTATGCTAATGTAAATACTGTTAGATTTGGTTTTCGAAGAAATAGCGTTAATTCTGATTAGGACGCAAAATGGCCCAACGTAGGTCTACGGTTAAATTACAGAAAAGTATCACTTATGATGACCACACATTTAATTCTTTATGTTTTTATGTTTTTGTATTTCCGTATTTTTGTATTTTTGTATTTTTGTATTTTTGTATTTTTGTATTTTTGTATTTTTGTATTTTTGTATTTTTGTATTTTTGTATTTTTGTATTTTTGTATTTTTGTATTTTTGTATTTTTGTATTTTTGTATTTTTGTATTTTTGTATTTTTGTATTTTTGTATTTTTGTATTTTTGTATTTTTGTATTTTTGTATTTTTGTATTTTTGTATTTTTGTATTTTTGTATTTTTGTATTTTTGTATTTTTGTATTTTTGTATTTTTGTATTTTTGTATTTTTGTATTCTTGTATTTTTGTATTTTTGTATTTTTGTATTTTTGTATTTTTGTATTTTTGTATTTTTGTATTTTTGAATTTTTGTATTTTTGTATTTTTGTATTTTTGTATTTTTGTATTTTTGTATTTTTGAATTTTTTTTTTGTATTTTTGTATTTTTGTATTTTTGTATTTTTGTATTTTTGTATTTTTGTATTTTTGTATTTTTGTATTTTTGTATTTTTGTATTTTTGTATTTTTGTATTTTTGTATATTTGTATTTTTGTATTTTTGTATTTTTGTATTTTTGTATTTTTGTATTTTTGTATTTTTGTATTTTTGTATTTTTGTATATTTGTATTTTTGTATTTTTGTATTTTTGTATTTTTGTATTTTTGTATTTTTGTATTTTTGTATTTTTGTATTTTTGTATTTTTGTATTTTTGTATTTTTGTATTTTTGTATTTTTGTATTTTTGTATTTTTGTATTTTTGTATTTTTGTATTTTTGTATTTTTGTATTTTTGTATTTTTGTATTTTTGTATTTTTGTATTTTTGTATTTTTGTATTTTTGTATTTTTGTATTTTTGTATTTTTGTATTTTTGTATTTTTGTATTTTTGTATTTTTGTATTTTTGTATTTTTGTATTTTTGTATTTTTGTATTTTTGTATTTTTGTATTTTTGTATTTTTGTATTTTTGTATTTTTGTATTTTTGTATTTTTGTATTTTTGTATTTTTGTATATTTGTATTTTTGTATTTTTGTATTTTTGTATTTTTGTATTTTTGTATTTTTGTATTTTTGTATTTTTGTATTTTTGTATTTTTGTATTTTTGTATTTTTGTATTTTTGTATTTTTGTATTTTTGTATTTTTGTATTTTTGTATTTTTGTATTTTTGTATTTTTGTATTTTTGTATTTTTGTATTTTTGTATTTTTGTGTTTTTGTATTTTTGTATTTTTGTATTTTTGTATTTTTGTATTTTTGTATTTTTGTATTTTTGTATTTTTATATTTTTGTATTTTTGTATTTTTGTATTTTTGTATTTTTGTATTTTTGTATTTTTGTATTTTTGTATTTTTGTATTTTTGTATTTTTGTATTTTTGTATTTTTGTATTTTTGTATTTTTGTATTTTTGTATTTTTGTATTTTTGTATTTTTGTATTTTTGTATTTTTGTATTTTTGTATTTTTGTATTTTTGTATTTTTGTATTTTTGTATTTTTGTATTTTTGTATTTTTGTATTTTTGTATTTTTGTATTTTTGTATTTTTGTATTTTTGTATTTTTGTATTTTTGTATTTTTGTATTTTTGTATTTTTGTATTTTTGTATTTTTGTATTTTTGTATTTTTGTATTTTTGTATTTTTGTATTTTTGTATTTTTGTATTTTTGTATTTTTGTATTTTTGTATTTTTGTATTTTTGTATTTTTGTATTTTTGTATTTTTGTATTTTTGTATTTTTGTATTTTTGTATTTTTGTATTTTTGTATTTTTGTATTTTTGTATTTTTGTATTTTTGTATTTTTGTATTTTTGTATTTTTGTATTTTTGTATTTATGTATTTTTGTATTTTTGTATTTTTGTATATTTGTATTTTTGTATATTTGTATTTTTGTATTTTTGTATTTTTGTATTTTTGTATTTTTGTATTTTTGTATTTTTGTATTTTTGTATTTTTGTATTTTTGTATTTTTGTATTTTTGTATTTTTGTATTTTTGTATTTTTGTATTTTTGTATTTTTGTATTTTTGTATTTTTGTATTTTTGTATTTTTGTATTTTTTTATTTTTGTATTTTTGTATTTTTGTATTTTTATATTTTTGTATTTTTGTATTTTTGTATTTTTGTATTTTTGTATTTTTGTATTTTTGTATTTTTGTATTTTTGTATTTTTGTATTTTTGTATTTTTGTATTTTTGTATTTTTGTATTTTTGTATTTTTGTATTTTTGTATTTTTGTATTTT
This sequence comes from Wyeomyia smithii, assembly GCF_029784165.1. Lineage (NCBI taxonomy): Eukaryota > Metazoa > Arthropoda > Insecta > Diptera > Culicidae > Wyeomyia > Wyeomyia smithii. Next base: position 87,050,339 of record NC_073695.1, on the reverse strand, counting down.
TGTATTTTTGTATTTTTGTATTTTTGTATTTTTGTATTTTTGTATTTTTGTATTTTTGTATTTTTGTATTTTTGTATTTTTGTATTTTTGTATTTTTGTATTTTTGTATTTTTGTATTTTTGTATTTTTGTATTTTTGTATTTTTGTATTTTTGTATTTTTGTATTTTTGTATTTTTGTATTTTTGTATTTTTGTATTTTTGTATTTTTGTATTTTTGTATTTTTGTATTTTTGTATTTTTGTATTTTTGTATTTTTGTATTTTTGTATTTTTGTATTTTTGTATTTTTGTATTTTTGTATTTTTGTATTTTTGTATTTTTGTATTTTTGTATTTTTGTATATTTGTATTTTTGTATTTTTGTATTTTTGTATTTTTGTATTTTTGTATTTTTGTATTTTTGTATTTTTGTATTTTTGTATTTTTGTATTTTTGTATTTTTGTATTTTTGTATTTTTGTATTTTTGTATTTTTGTATTTTTGTATTTTTGTATTTTTGTATTTTTGTATTTTTGTATTTTTGTATTTTTGTATTTTTGTATTTTTGTATTTTTGTATTTTTGTGTTTTTGTATTTTTGTATTTTTGTATTTTTGTATTTTTGTATTTTTGTATTTTTGTATTTTTGTATTTTTATATTTTTGTATTTTTGTATTTTTGTATTTTTGTATTTTTGTATTTTTGTATTTTTGTATTTTTGTATTTTTGTATTTTTGTATTTTTGTATTTTTGTATTTTTGTATTTTTGTATTTTTGTATTTTTGTATTTTTGTATTTTTGTATTTTTGTATTTTTGTATTTTTGTATTTTTGTATTTTTGTATTTTTGTATTTTTGTATTTTTGTATTTTTGTATTTTTGTATTTTTGTATTTTTGTATTTTTGTATTTTTGTATTTTTGTATTTTTGTATTTTTGTATTTTTGTATTTTTGTATTTTTGTATTTTTGTATTTTTGTATTTTTGTATTTTTGTATTTTTTTATTTTTGTATTTTTGTATTTTTGTATTTTTGTATTTTTGTATTTTTGTATTTTTGTATTTTTGTATTTTTGTATTTTTGTATTTTTGTATTTTTGTATTTTTGTATTTTTGTATTTTTGTATTTTTGTATTTTTGTATTTTTGTATTTTTGTATTTTTGTATTTTTGTATTTTTGTATTTTTGTATTTTTGTATTTTTGTATTTTTGTATTTTTGTATTTTTGTATTTTTGTATTTTTGTATTTTTGTATTTTTGTATTTTTGTATTTTTGTATTTTTGTATTTTTGTATTTTTGTATTTTTGTATTTATGTATTTTTGTATTTTTGTATTTTTGTATTTTTGTATTTTTGTATATTTGTATTTTTGTATTTTTGTATTTTTGTATTTTTGTATTTTTGTATTTTTGTATTTTTGTATTTTTGTATTTTTGTATTTTTGTATTTTTGTATTTTTGTATTTTTGTATTTTTGTATTTTTGTATTTTTGTATTTTTGTATTTTTGTATTTTTGTATTTTTGTATTTTTGTATTTTTGTATTTTTGTATTTTTGTATTTTTGTATTTTTGTATTTTTGTATTTTTGTATTTTTGTATTTTTGTATTTTTTTATTTTTGTATTTTTGTATTTTTGTATTTTTATATTTTTGTATTTTTGTATTTTTGTATTTTTGTATTTTTGTATTTTTGTATTTTTGTATTTTTGTATTTTTGTATTTTTGTATTTTTGTATTTTTGTATTTTTGTATATTTGTATTTTTGTATTTTTGTATTTTTGTATTTTTGTATTTTTGTATTTTTGTATTTTTGTATTTTTGTATTTTTGTATTTTTGTATTTTTGTATTTTTGTATTTTTGTATTTTTGTATTTTTGTATTTTTGTATTTTTGTATTTTTGTATTTTTGTATTTTTGTATTTTTGTATTTTTGTATTTTTGTAATTTTGTATTTTTGTATTTTTGTTTTTTTGTATTTTTGTATTTTTGTATTCTTGTATTTTTGTATTTTTGTATTTTTGTATTTTTGTATTTTTGTATTTTTGTATTTTTGTATTTTTGTATTTTTGTATTTTTGTATATTTGTATTTTTGTATTTTTGTATTTTTGTATTTTTGTATTTTTGTATTTTTGTATTTTTGTATTTTTGTATTTTTGTATTTTTGTATTTTTGTATTTTTGTATTTTTGTATATTTGTATTTTTGTATTTTTGTATTTTTGTATGTTGGATTTTTGTATTTTTGTATTTTTGTATTTTTGTATTTTTGTATTTTTGTATTTTTGTATTTTTGTATTTTTGTATTTTGTATTTTTGTATTTTTGTATTTTTGTATTTTTGTATTTTTGTATTTTTGTATTTTTGTATTTTTGTATTTTTGTATTTTGTATTTTTGTATTTTTGTATTTTTGTATTTTTGTATTTTTGTATTTTTGTATTTTTGTATTTTTTTGTATTTTTGTATTTTTGTATTTTTGATTTACTCAGTTTTCTGGCTTTTGACTTCCTAAATCTCTTGAATGCGAAAATTCCTGGAACCATTGATTCGGAGATTTTTACAATGTTGGTTTTCTGATATCTAGAATTTTTTTAATTTCAATCTACGATTTTTGGATTCCGATATACTTAACGATCCAAGATTCAGGGATTTTTACGTTTGCGAATCCTTGGACGCTGCAGGCATTTGAAGTTTCGAAAAATGTAAGATTTCAAAATTCTTGCTTACTTGAATTTTCAAATGCTAAATTTACTGCGACTTTCGGTCTTTTCAAATTCAGAATTTATGTTATCTTGCATAGCTGCATCTATTAATTCTTGAACTCTTGAATAGCTGGATTCTTGAGACCTCGTTTTCTAAAAGTATTAAAATCGTGGGTGGCTGTGTTGGTTGATAGTGGAAGGTACACTGTAAAAAAAATTTACATTACTTTAAATGCACATAAATGGAGCATTGGAAACCACGTAATATTCCGTGTGGCATTATATTCACATGCAAAGTAAATGAATATATTGTGAATTTGCATGCATATTTATATTCGAAGCTTTAAGTTTATATCAATTAACGTACAAATTTACATGTCTTAAAACGATTCTGTATTGTACATTATTTACGGTGTGGAATTGTATATGTTTTTCACTTTATGTGCTAGAAATCGTTATGTGTTTTCATTTGTATTAGTTGTAAATTTCATTTTCTGGTACTGTGTAGTGTTGAACTCTTGATTTGTTTTTTTTTGGATTTTTAGAATCTTTGATTTTCAAAATCTTGATTTGCAATTTTCATTTGTATTTTTCAGTTTCTCAAATTATTGATTTGTAGGGTCTCGGGTTCTTACTCTGTTAGATTCTTTTTTTTTTTGATTCTTGTAATTTAACAAATAATTTTTGTCTTACTGGACGCTTATGAACTTTTATATTTTTTATATTTTATTCCCTTGAACGCTTTAATCATTAGAATCTCGTACTAATTATTTTATCAATCATATTATTCGATTGTTGTACTCCTATTTTTTTCTAACTCAGGCATGAATAAAATTTTCTCTTATGTGGGTTTCAAGATTTTGTTAAGAGCCGAAATATAATGTGAATTTGATTGGAATGTGTTGTTATGCTATTTTTGAGAGTATTTCTTTCAAACTTTCACACCATCGCCTAAAATACATATTATTCATTCATCTCACTAAGAGTAAAACAATGTTCACTTAACTGTAAAGCGTCACTATAATTAGCTCTATTGTCACATGAATTTCAAACGAAATTTTTCGTCCATCAAATTCGAAGATGCCTTCACGGTTTGAATTTAAATAAAGAAATTAATGCGATCGTAAATGCCTACCGCAGACAATGTTCTCTCTTAATGGTTTATTATTAACACTTCTTTCTCTTTTCCCCAATTTTCCAGGTTTGTTACTTTCCAAACGTGAAACCGCTAAGCAAAAAAACCCATCACAAGTTAGTGACACACAAAACATTCACTTCGCCCCAGGCTTTACCCAGACGGAGCCCAGGGCAGCTATACTGTTTATTTTCGGCCAAAGGCAGGACCGAAATCGAAAAAGTTGAACCTCTTGCAGATTTCTAAAGACCTGACGAAGGAGTACAAGGGCGTGACCGAAATTTCCAAGGTCCGGCCTAACAAGCTCCGTGTCGTGGTCGGTAACCTGAAAGAGGCCAACGATATAGCTTGCTCTGAGCTCTTCACACGCGAGTATCGCGTTTACATACCCGCACGAGACGTGGAGATCGACGGTGTCATAACCGATTCGAGTCTGTCCGTCGAGTGTATACTGCAAAGTGCCAAAGGGTGCTTTAAGAACAAAACGTGTCCCGAAGTAAAGGTGCTCGACTGCAAGCAATTGCGGTCAGCATCGATCATCGGTGGCAAAACAGTATACACTCCGTCAGACTCGTTTCGAGTTACGTTCGCCGGGTCTGCACTACCAAGCCACGTCTCGATCCACCGGGTTCGTCTCCCTGTGAGGCTCTACGTGCCCCGCGTCATGAACTGCCTGAATTGCAAGCAGTTAGGCCATACAGCCGCCTACTGCTGCAATAAGGCACGTTGTGGCAAGTGTGGGGAGTCTCATGCGGAAGATTCTTGCAGTGTTAACGCTGAAAAGTGTATTCACTGCGGAGAAAATCTGCATGAGCTCTCGACATGTGCGGTGTACATGCAGCGCAGGGATAAAATAAAACGGTCTCTCAAAGAGCGTTCAAAGCGTTCCTACGCTGACATGCTGAAGAAGACCGTTACCACTTCTCCCGTTACTTCGAACCCCTTCGATCTGTTGCCCTCTGAGGAAACCGATTCTGACGATTCACCAGCGGGAGCATCTTACGCCAATCCTGGGGAGTCCAGAAAGAGGAAAAGTGTTTCCTCTCCTAAACTTCCCAGAAAAGGTCCTAAGATTTCTCAAAGTGAAATGAAGGTTACAAACAAACCAAACAGTGCTGCGGAAAAACCGAAGCAAACTCCTCCTGGGCTGGCAAATTTAAAGTCCCAGAAGGAGTTCCCAGCACTGCCAGGAACATCTAAAACCCCAGTTGCTCCTTTTACACTCCCAGTTGATGAAACAAACTCTGGATTAGTGAAATTTTCTGACATTGTGGACTGGATTTTTGAAACTTTCAATGTACCCGATCCAATTAAAATTTTTCTTACAGCATTCCTCCCAACAGTTAGATCATTTTTGAAGCAGTTGACTGCCCAATGGCCTCTCCTTGCAGCGATTGTATCCTTCGATGCCTAATTCAACTGCGTATATGAAGGATTCTATCTCTGTCTTACAGTGGAATTGTAGAAGTATTTTACCAAAAATTGATTCGTTTAAAGTTTTGATAAATAAAAACAAATGCGATGCATTTTCCCTTTGTGAAACTTGGCTTACTTCAAATATTGATCTCAACTTCCATGATTTTAATATTATTCGCCTTGATCGAGACACCCCATATGGAGGAGTACTTCTAGGGATTAAAAAGTGCTATTCTTTCTATCGTATTAACCTCCCCTCGATTCCAGGCATCGAAGTTGTCGCATGTCAAATGACAATACAAGGTAAAGAGCTTTGTATTGCCTCAATATATATTCCCCCCAGAGCACAGGTTGGGCAACGGCTGCTCTTTGATTTAATAGAACTTCTTCCCTCGCCACGTTTGATTTTGGGAGACTTCAACTCTCATGGCGTGGCTTGGGGTTCCCCATACAATGATAACCGCTCCTCTTTAATCTATAACCTTTGCGATGACTTCGACATGACTATTTTAAACAACGGTGAAATGACACGTATCCCGAAACCTCCAGCGCGCCCAAGCGCTTTGGATCTATCCTTATGTTCGACGTCGCTACGGTTGGATTGCACATGGAAGGTAATCCTCGATCCTCACGGTAGCGACCATCTGCCTATTCTTATTTCAATTACTAACGGGTCAACTCGCATGCGACCAATTGACATTCCGTATGACCTCACACGAAATGTCGATTGGAATTTATACAAGGAAATGATTTCAAAAGCGGTCGAGTCGATTCAACATCATTCACCACTTGAAGAATACAACCTCCTCGCGGGCTTGATTCTCGACGCCGCGTTGCAAGCCCAAACGAAGAAATATCCCGGCGTAACGATCAAAGAACGGCCTCCCACTCCGTGGTGGGACCAAGAGTGCTCCGATGTCTACACGCAAAGATCCGACGCGTTTAAGGCCTACCAGACGGGAGGTATACCTGGCGACTATTTACGGTATTCGGAGCTTGATACCAAGCTTAAAAGCTTGGCTAAAGCAAAGAAACGTGGATATTGGCGTCGGTTCGTGAACGAGACGTCGAGGGAGACATCGATGAGCACTCTTTGGAACACAGCCCGAAGAATGCGGAATCGCGTAACGGTCAACGAAAGCGAGGAGTCTTCAAGTAGGTGGATATTTGATTTTGCCAGGAAAGTATGTCCGGACTCTGTTCCTGAGCAAAATATTGTTCGCGATGCGTCTCCGGGCCACGACGCGATAGAATCACCTTTTACGATGGCAGAACTTTCAGTTGCCCTCCTGTCCTGTAACAATAACGCGCCTGGATTAGATAGAATCAAATTCAACTTGTTGAAGAATCTACCCGGCAATGCCAAGAGGCGCTTGTTGAACTTGTTCAATAAGTTCCTGGAGCAAAACATTGTACCGCAGGATTGGAGGCAAGTGAAGGTGATCGCCATCCAAAAACCAGGGAAACCAGCTTCTAATCACAACTCTTATAGGCCGATTGCAATGCTATCCTGTATCCGGAAATTGATGGAAAAAATGATACTCCGTCGTTTAGACCACTGGGTCGAATCAAATGGTCTACTATCAGAAACTCAATTTGGCTTCCGCCGTGCCAAAGGGACGAATGATTGTCTTGCGTTGCTTTCAACAGATATTCAGCTGGCGTATGCTCGTAAAGAACAAATGGCGTCTGCGTTCTTGGACATTAAGGGGGCTTTTGATTCCGTTTCTATTGACATTCTTTCGGGTAAACTTCACCGACAAGGATTTTCTCCAATTTTGAACAATTTTTTGCACAACTTGTTGTCCGAAAAGCACATGCATTTTACGCATGGCGATTTGGCAACTTTTCGCATTAGCTACATGGGTCTTCCCCAGGGCTCATGTTTAAGCCCCCTTCTTTACAACTTTTATGTAAATGACATCGACGAATGTCTGGCAAATTCATGCACGATAAGACAACTTGCAGACGACAGTGTAATCTCTGTTACAGGAGCCAAAGCTGCCGATTTGCAAGGACCATTGCAAGATACCTTGGACAATTTGTCTGCTTGGGCTTTACAGCTAGGTATCGAATTCTCTCCGGAGAAGACTGAGATAGTAGTTTTTTCTAGGAAGCATGAACCTGCTCAGCTTCAAACACAATTAATGGGTAAAACGATTTCTCAGGTTTTGGTACACAAATATCTTGGTGTCTGGTTCGACTCTAAAGGCACCTGGGGTTGTCACGTGAGGTATCTGATGAAAAAATGTCAACAAAGAGTGAATTTTCTTCGTACAATAACCGGACAATGGTGGGGAGCCCATCCAGGAGACCTTATAAGGCTTTACCAAACAACGATATTGTCTGTTATTGAATACGGGTGTTTCTGCTTCCGCTCCGCAGCAAACACACATTTGATCAAACTGGAGCGAATACAATATCGTTGTTTGCGTATCGCCTTAGGTTGCATGCAGTCGACCCATACGATGAGTTTGGAGGTTTTAGCTGGAGTACTACCATTAAAAAACCGCTTCTGGAGCCTGTCTTCTCGTATTCTAATCAAATGTGAGGTCTTGAACCGTCCCGTGATTGAAAATTTTGAAAGGTTAATCGAACTTAATTCTCAAACCCGTTTTATGACATTGTATTTCAATCACATGTCCCAAAATATTAACCCTTCTTCGAATATTCCAAATCGTGTCGACTTATCAAATACTTCTGATTCTACTGTGTTTTTCGATACATCCATGATAGAAGAAACTCGTGGAATCCCGGATCATTTACGCGTGCAGCAGATCCCTAAAATTTTTTCCAATAAATATCGAAACATCAACTGCGACAATATGTACTACACTGACGGATCACTTCTTGATGGGTCCACTGGCTTCGGTATCTTCAATAACAATTTAACCGTCTCCCATAAGCTCGATAATCCTGCTTCTGTTTACGTCGCAGAATTAGCTGCAATTCAGTACACCCTAGGGATTATCGAAAAAATGCCCACGGACCATTATTTCATCTTTACGGACAGTCTCAGTTCCATTGAGGCTCTCCGATCGATGAAAGATGTTAAGCACTCTCCGTATTTCCTGGGGAAAATACGGGAACATCTGAGTGCTTTATCCGAAAAATCTACTCAGATTACCTTAGCGTGGGTCCCTTCTCACTGCTCGATACCGGGTAATGAGAAAGCGGACTCTTTGGCTAAGGTGGGCGCAACAAACGGTGATATTTATGAAAGACCAATTGCCTTTAATGAATTTTTCGCACTTGTACGTCAGAATACGATCATCAGTTGGCAAAATGCTTGGACCAGAGGGGAATTGGGAAGGTGGTTACATTCCATAATCCCCAAAGTATCGACGAACCCGTGGTTCAAGGGGTTGGATGTAGGTCGGGATTTCATTTGCGTGATGTCCCGGCTTATGTCCAATCACTATAGATTTGACGCGCTCCTCCGTCGTGTTGGGCTCGGGGAAAGTGGTATCTGTGCCTGTGGTGAAGGTTATCACGACATAGAGCATGTGGTTTGGTCATGCCCTGTACACCGTGACGCCAGGTCTAAATTAATAGCTTCCCTGCAGGCCGAGGGTAGACAGCCGGCTGTTCCTGTTCGTGATGTCTTGGCGAGCCGTGACCTATCCTACATGTCCCTTATATACGTTTTCCTGAAATCCATCCACGCCCCAGTCTAGTCCCGTTCCCCTCCGTCTACACCCAACAAAACGACAAGAACACGTTTGAACCTTAAGCACAAAACCAGCAACCAGACCCCGCACAACAGAACCAGGACCCAAGGACTACGAGCCTCTGTCCCAACTCACGACATCGTGGCTCAGCAGAACGAATCCATACATGCCATTCGACGATTATCAGACGACCATTGAACAACAAAACACTGATTGGAAATCCCATGCTAGTTTTAAGTTAGACTTAATTTCAGCTCGTAGTCGGCAGCGAGGATAAAAAATTTGCTTTAGTTTTTTAGTCATCAGATATAATTGGCGCCGTTAAACATTAAATTGTATTTGTGCCGTGTCAAATAAATGTTATGTGAAGAAAAAAAAAAAAAAACATTCACTTGGCAGCATTAACTGAAATTAAGTTCGATTCACCTGTCCAAAGTTGGAGGTGTTGAAAACCGCTAGGGAAGACGTAGAAAGAATACCAAACCATCGCTGTTCGTGCGTTTTGAACCGTGGCAGCCCCCAGACATCACGACCGCAGCACAGTAGGAAAACAAAAGCTTTGCCTACATTTTCGGCAATTTGTAACTGCTCAATCAAAACAACCTTCTACCGAGTGGAAGACAACCGTTTTGATTTCCCCGGCAACCCAGCACCTCTTCGCTTTCCGTTTTACTCGGTTGCTCGCAGATGAAACTGCTTTGTTTTTCTTGCGTTTTAAGTTTTTTTGCTTCGTTGTAATAAAAGGGATGGGTGCTGATTGCCGTGGAACGAATTTTCTGGAATAAAAAAGTAGAATATTTTTTTTAACCAAGAGCGTTTTCTCTTAAAACATTATTATCCTTCAGATCGCTAAAATGCAAAAATGAAACAGTATCAACATTATGATCGGGCTGCTGAAATACAAATTTATTCTCCATTGTCTACACGAGGATAAATTTGTTTTCCCAAGCTTTTCGCGGGACTTGTCTTGCTCGGGTCCGGACTGTGGTGCAGCATCGCACCAACTGCAGGACCACTCGCTACACAGGGTAACAGTAACCGAAGATGCACAGCTATCGTAGTGAAGTTTGTTGACCTTCCCATTTGTGCTGGTTTTTCACGGTATAGCTCTGGCTAGAGTGTAGCAGTGAATAAAACTCTCTAGGCTAGGGGTGTCCCAACTGGATTGACAATAGCAAGTTATTTGGCGCTGAAACTACACCAAAGAACACCCTCTAAAAGTGCCAAAACTAATACAAAACCCAAACGATCTAGACTATTTTTATGTGCGCGCATTCCACTTGACTCGTGGTTCGTAAGGTTTTGCAATATCATCACACCATCACCGACCAGTCAGCCGGTAGCTCTGGCATTACGTGTTGGAAGAATGGCCCTCCAGTAAGTGCCGTTGATAGGATTTTGTTACTTCTGCTCTGTGTTTGACCCGGGTGGTAAAAGTTGAACACTGTGCAGCCGTTTCAAAACGAGAATGCTGAGAGAAAAAAAAAACAAACCAACACCGTTTTCAAGTGCGCCGTAGGAAAATCCTACAAATTAAAACAAGGCAGATAAAGCTAAAACGCATGACTGCTTCCAGACCTGAATTTGAAGCGCGAAAGCCAATGCCGGTTTTATTTAGGGTGGCTGGAAGATTTCAAGTATCAGTAATTTGGCGCGAGCAGAGAGCTGCGCGCTGTACAAGTTTTCCGATTCTTGGCCTTATTGCATCAGTTGAACAGTACTGAAATGTTCGCTTGCTTGAATCGGATTAGCAATTTTGCGGATACCTACTTCGAGAAAAAGTTTCACTCCGATCGAGCAAGTGCAAGAAAAAGGTTACCAAGTTGTTTCTCGTGGTATAGGATTGAAAGTTAGGAAACTACGCTGGCAATTTAAGAAGACAACGCCCATGTGCACACATGAATAGTTTTAAAGCCGTTAAGGAGTTTGAGAGCCCTTTGGCAGAGCTGCATGCCCTTAAGAATCGGTGAATGGCATGTTAGAAGCTCTGGCGAAGCAAGTAGTGCCGCTTCCGTTAATCAAATGCACTAACCCGCTAATTGGGACTGACATACGGAATACGGAATACGCTTTGTGCCACGATGTTGGGCTGGCCCCTGAATCGAGCTTTTTAGTAACGTCGTATGACAACGACTTGTAACGGCGAAATGGCAATTGAACATGGGGTCTCCGTTTTGTAAAACAGGTCATTCAGTACGTTTCGCGTTCAATCGGATTCAATTGGATACAATCGGACGACCTACCCTAGCCATGACCTCCCGGTTTTGGGTAAACTAGAATGAGAGCATCAAGGTGACTACTCCAGTATAAACAAGGATAGCGTCTGGAAAGGAGACCCCTGCTTAATAAAGATTACCTCATTAAATGAAAATTCGACGTTAAATGCGGAGGGTTCGCCAAATCCATGGCATCCAATGGTCCACTGGACCCTAACTACCACTCCTGAGTGTGAAATTCCAAAATAAATATAACTTGGAGACGGAGTTGTAGCCCGATTCCAATGTGAGTAACCCTAGAGAATCTATGCGAAACAGTTAAAGGACGTGGAAGGGCATATTCAACTCTATCCACACCTGATACAGAGAAGCTTACAGGTGCCTTGCTTGTCAAGACAATCGGGGACCGAATGAACACGCCTCCAAGAGTGGCGGTGTCTTGCCATATTCGACTCGATGCCAAAATCACGTTGTAGCATGGAACTGAAGGCATCGGAAACTCTGAAAGTGGAATTCAATTGAACATTATTTCATTAGTAGGCAGTCGGAGCGGTTCACCGAACGTTTTTACGACTCGCACAATACTGGAACTTTCAAAGAATGATCTAAGAACGTATAAGGTTAAGAAAAAACTTCAAAATTATACATGTCGCGTATGTAGCATGGACAAAAATACTCCGAACATCTGTTATGACGATGTCCGGCAATTTTTATCAAAATTGTTATAAGTTCTTCGATAGCGAGCTGCTAGAACCTTCTGAAATCTGTAGAACAAATTCCAGTACGTTTGTGCGCTTCATACGAAGTGTAATACCTGACTGGACTAATGCTATCGTTTAGATTATGATAATCACTTTCAATAGTGAAACGTTAACCTGACTTAGCAAGATCAAACAAGGGGAATATATCACAAAATATCAAAAAACCTGACGCACTGACAAAAAGACCCAACGCGGCTCTAAGTACTCCAAGGTCCTAAAGACTATAAGAGGCGACGCATAGCTTAAACATCTGGGTGCAGATGTGCGGTTCATTCGTTGATTTCGTACCGGCGAAATGGTCTTAGAACTTCGCAAAGAAGTGAAGGGAAAAGAATCTACTTGAACCAGGTAGCGTAGCGTAGCGTAGCGTAGCGTGAGCACGATCGGCATTGAAGACTAATGACTATCATTTTCACTCAGATTACTTGAGGAACAATATTTGAGAGTAACATTTAAACAAATCCAATCTGACATCGTTATGGTAGCTTGGAGATATTTGAAAGTATTGCGGTGATGTACTCACCTCATAGAAACTTCCTTCAAACCGACTCAATGACACTCCCGTGAGTACTGTAGAACTAGGGAATCCGCATTAAGCAAGCGGTATTTGTTGAGTTCATTAAGCGTTACCCAGGTTGCACTACGAGGAGTCGGACTCTATTGCAACTCGTAAAGGGGTACAAAGAGCTACCCCAAAAAATGCCAGCGCAAGCTCGGCCACTCACATTGGAGGTGACTCTACAGCTTAAAAATCTAGTTGAGATCACCAAAGAGTGTGGAATTGAACAAGCCTTCGAAAAACAAGACCACCACCACTCAGTGGTCACCGAGTCCAACCGGTTCCATATGAATCCATTCGACCGGCAGAGAGCCTCCTAAAGCTTCCTTCAGCCGAGGGAAGCATAGCCTTGAAGATAGCTAAACTACAAAATTTGCTCTATGTGCTATGAACAGGTAAGTAAGTCCTGGTTTTTCAAGAGCCCCGGCAGGTGTTTCTGTGATGCAAGCCATAAGGACTGTGGAGAACCTCCTAAGTGCTTAGAATGCATCGGAAAACGAGGGGCTAAGCACGCTACGGGAAGGTCCTAGTATCTGGTTGGAAAGCAGGCTACGAAGCCACGGGCATGAGAGCGACACGTATCGGACCCACACCGCATCACTTATGGAAACGATAACTGGGTAGCTGATAAGTCCTATATGGCAGCTATGTGGGCGACCAGCAGGTCTACGGTTTAGCAGATTGTGTCGAACTCAGGTTCGCCCAAATGGTTGGCCGAACGTGGAGTGACTTTAATGAGCTGTTGAGCGGAGAAACCGTTGTACAAAAAAGAACGGCCAGATCTTTTGGAGGCTTCGACGAAACTTAACTTAGAACTGCAGGAACGGTGCGGAATCGATCTTTGACGAGACGTTCTGCAGCGTGGGATTGATTACGAACTGGAAGAGTAGTCGATGGCTATACCTATAACGACCACAAGTCGGTCTGCTATTATAGAGCAGATCATAACACGAGAAAGCAAGCGACGAGTAGAGCCAATACTCTATCCATTCGCGGATGGAAGACATTGCACTTTGATGCCGATGTATTTGCAGAGGCAATAAGAAGAGAACATGGGGATTCATGGTCTTCGGCCGTTGAACGCAGCCCTGCAAAGGCCGGGGAGGCGGTGATGGTTATGTACGAGGAACTCATAAAGAGCTACAACTTCCTCAGGGAGAGGAAGGCACCAGTACCAGATTAAATTCCGAACCTGGCCATTAGGAAGGTCAAAAAGGGGGGCCCAGATTAATAAGGGTGGTTACGCAGAAATGCATAAAAGAATTCCTCTACCCACATAAGTCGATACTACAGAGACTGATCTGAGTGCCGGGAAACCGCCAGATACTTACTAACTTTACTTTACTTTTACGGCAACAGACCGATTATCGTTCCAATGCCGAATCCAGAATACGTCGCCATGTCACTCGGTCTTGGGTTGCTTTCCTCCAATCTCCCCTAACACATATTTCGCGGGCATACTCGTCGGCAGCACACATCCAACGAGTACGGGGCCAACCTCGACGTCGTTGGCCTTTATCGGGATATCTACTGAATATAGTCTTCGCTGGTCGTTCATCCGGCATTCTAGCTACATACTCAGCTCACTGCAACCTGCCGTGTTTTATCCGCTTAACTATATCCGCCGATTTGTACACCTGGTACACTTCATGGTTCATGCGTCTGCGCCAAACGCCATTCTCTCATTTTCCCCCAAGGATTGAACGCAAATCCTACGCTCAAAAACACCAAGAGCCTATTGGCCTCTTTCAAAAACCATGCTTCACGGCCGTAGAGGGCCACGGGAAGGATTAGTGTTTTGTAGAGTACATGTTTAGTACGGGTTCGCAGACTATGGAACCTCAGTTGGTTACGCAATTCGTAAAAGACCCTGTGTGCAGCTGCTTTCGGCCTTTCTATCTCACGGCTAACCTCATTGTCACATGTCACTAATGAAGCCAGGTAAATAAATTCGTCGACTACTTCAAAAGTTTACCCATCTAACACCACCTCAGCATCAACATCCTTTGGACTACTACGCTCTCTACCTGCCACCAAATATTTCGTTTTGGCAAAGTAGATGATGAGCCCTATTCTCGCAGCTTCCCTCCTAAGAGGTCCGAAGGCCTCTTCCACAGCACTAAGGCTTATACCAATGATGTCGATATCAGTCCGCAAAACCTAGAAGCATGTGAAACATCGTAATGATGGTGCCGCTTCGTATAGCACCCTACAATACGCTGTTGAGCAATAAGTTTGACAGCCCGTCTCCCTGCTACAAACCATCTGACGTCACGAAGGAGTCCGATATCTCACTGGCTATCCTGACGCATGATGTAGAGCCTTCAAGGGTGGCACGTATCAGCCTTATTAGTTTTGTTGGGAAACCATGTTCGAGCATAATTCGCTATAATTAATTTCTCTTAACTGTATCGTACGCTGCCCTAAAGTCTATAAACAAATGGCGAGTCTGCAAGTTGAATTCTCAAAATTTATTGAGGATCTGCCGCAGGATGAACATTTGGTCCGTCCTTGAGAACCACATTGGTAATCGCCAACAAAAGTCTCCGACAACGGCCTCAGTCTATGGAACAGAATACGGGAGAGAATTTTGTAAACGGTGTTGAGAAAGGTTATGCCGCGATAATTGCTACAGTCCAGGTGGTGGCATTTTCGTAGATCGGACATATGAGACCCTTCAACCAGTCCGAGGGTAATTCTTCATCGGATCACACTCTTAGCATGATCCGGTGTAAAGCATAATAAAGCTGTTCGCTCCCGACATTGAAGGGTTCGGCCGCCTTGCGGTTCTCCAGCTCTTTCACTGCTTTCTTCACCTCGTCCATAGATGGTGGGTCCACAGCTGTGCCATCATCCTCAATCACCATCCTGCTCCTTTCGACTACGCTGTTTTCTTCACCATTCAACGGCACACTAAAGTGTTCCTTCCAACGCCAGGCCACCTCCGTTCTGTCGGTAATCAGGTTCCCCTCCCTATCGTTGCACATGACAGGGACTGACACGTTTCGGTTCTTGATTCTATTAATCTTCTTGTAGAAGCTTCTCGCATCGTGCCTAAAGAAGCAACCTTCCGCCTCCGCAAGAATACGCTCCCAATGCTGTCATTTCTTCCGACGATGGAATCTTTTCTCAGCTGCTTTAGCTTCCCGGTATCTTCCTACGCTCTGAAGAGTCATAGCCGTGGCTAACATGTAAACTCTGACGCGGTTCTTTTCATCCGTCCCTCGTTGGCACTCAGCGTCAAACCACTCATTGGACGTGGCTGTCGTGGATGTACCCAACACTTCTCCCGCTGTGGTGCTGATTGTACTGTGGATATGCCTCCACTGTTCATTCAGGTTACCTCCAACTTGATCCTCGAGCAACTCATCGACCTTCTGCAGGTATTTTGTAGCCACTTCTTCAGTTGATAACCGCTGGATGTTAAACTGTATCCTCCTTGTCGTCGTAGATTTTAAAACGTTGAACAACCGGACGCGAATCTTAGATACCAGGAGATAATGATACGAGTCAACGTTTGGTCCTCTAAACGATCTCACGACTGTAACGTCTGAAAAGTGCCGACAATCAATCAGAACATGGACGATCTGAGAGCTGGCCTCTTCATTATGGTGCCTTTTGTTGTGCTTAAGTATGTTTCTGGCGTTCAAAATAAGTGCTACAGATACCTCTGGCTGCAGCGAAATTGGCAAGCCTCAGGTCATTGAAGTTCGTAGTAGAGTGAAGGCTTCCTCTATCAATCACGGGATGGAAGAAGTTCTCCTGCCCGACCTGCGATGACGATATTTCTATCGTATCCTGGGCACTCATTTTACGTCTTTTTCGAAATTACCAGGCAGTGATGCCACATTTTCATCTGTATTTTGGAGCTCAAAAAATCTTATCACCTTGGTAAAATTTGAAAAAATCTGTAAAATAAAATCTGCATATGTACTGGACATATCCTTCTCGAAAAAAATGCAACAAGCTTGTTTAACATTTTTCCGTGATTCATTCATGCACACGTATATGCGTAGCATATGAATATAATAAAATCTCCGGCACGCTCCACCGCATTTGAATTAATTTATGTTTTTCAACAATATAAAGAAGTTTAATTTACGACCCCATGAAAACCAGGAAAACCAAATCTGTATAAATCAGTATTATTTCCAGAAAATTTGCAATCTGTATATGCAGATATCTGTATGAAAAATACGCAAAAAATCTGTATAAATGCAGATAAATCTGTATATGTGGCATCACTGCCACCAGGTAACCGATCTTTATATAGACCCATCTGATGGTTAGACCTGAGAGTTGGGAGATTAACGGAGGGTGACAACGGTCTGGTAAGGGTCCGGTGTTGGTTAATGCCATGCATGGCGGAGTATTGAAGCGACAGTTTCTGCCGGGGGTAGTTATTTTTGGCTTTGTGGACCTACGGAAAGTCAATCCGAAATGTGAAGTTGACAGCCGCTCCACTCACATTGTTGGCCGACGGACCGTTCAGTGGTCTAGGGCTGAATTATAAATGTCTTGCTTCTTCTGTCTTGGGCAACCGTTCTCCAGTCACCTCATACACCAGCTAATCGTGCATCTTTATCCACCGAGTGCGAGGTCTACCACGGAATCGACAACTCTGCTGAAAAAAGTTTTGGCGTTCTCTGCTGGTGGCATTTTAGTTTCATTTTTGTTCTGGCTACACGTCCAGCCCTCTGAAGCCTCACATTCTATAAGTGTGATAAAGGACTGAATGATTGATGATAGATATTGATCAGTGCGGGGAACGAACCATCGCCTGAATATCATCCTTGAAGCTCCTGAGCGACGAAATCGGCGAGTAATTACTCTGTGGCCTTTTGACGCACTTCCGAGCTCGCTAGGGGCACCAAATTTAACAGAAATGGTTAAAAAAAATCTTTCATATTTTTTCAATTTGACTTCCTGGTTAAAACCTGTATTGGCCAGTATAATGGATGACGAAGGGCTCACGGTTAGAAGACACATTGATCATACCTGCAAGTAGACTTCAACGACTATCACGGTATTATCGCGTATGCTGTCAAATAGTGAAAACACTGTAAAAGGCCGGCTAATCCCGGAATGTTAAATAATTGTTTTGTTTTGATTTCATTTTAAAATCATAAATGAAATCTCATGCATAACTCTTTAGCTTTAGATACATGCAACTAATTAATTGTTAAACACGAGTAGATTAATACATTTACACACGAAATTGATAAATGACTAAACATGAATACCTTTTGTTTAATTGCAACTTCGTATTTGCTTTCGACCAAAGAACACACAACGTTTTTCAATATTGTATAGAAATTTGGTCTTCCAGAAAATTCAAAATAATATTAGCTTCATCTTGCGACAAGTGAATCGATTCGAGCATCATTGCAATACCTACTGCACTTGAATTGATCGAATCTTCAGTTGTGCCCGGTACCTTGCTATTTTTGAGGCTACAACGATATGAACTTGGCAGCTAAAACTTCGCCGGAAGGCAAATTGCTAAAAGCTTTCGAAACCGCGAGTTCAAAACTTTTTTGTTCCCTTTTCCGGTCCAGACCGGTTCCGGACCAGTCTTTTTTTCACAGTCTGCTTTAAAGCACTAGAATATTCTACGTTGCTTTTGTTTTTTTCAAGGATGTTATGCAATTTCAAAATTGCAGAAGTTTATCTCGTACGTGTGTGTGTTGATTAAAACCGCCCAAGACAACATTCTTCGTATGCGTCGACGGTTATTGCACCAGACAGCAGTTCTTCAAGACTTGATTTTCTTGCTACACTTAGCTTTTATTAAAGTATGTTAAAGCCGATCGTAAAAACCCTCCGCAACTGAATCGAGGTTGAAATGGCCGTCTAGGCATGACTGCAGCAGCAGTAGCAGCAGTAGTAGCAGGAAATGAGAAAATGCTGAGCATTTCCTTTCACTCCGTCGGATGTGCAGGCAGGGTGGAAAAATTGAAAATCAGCAGACGCAATGTCTGTAAATTATTACAGTTTCTTTCTTCTTTCGCAACTTACTTTCGGTTCTGTGCCGGCGAGATCCTTTAGCCCCCGGAGCGCCGCTGTCGGTCCCAGTGGACCGTACGAGTCTACGCTCGGGTTCCCAAACTACCAAAGCCGGCACAAACGCACACGAGTGCGCGGAAAGCATCCCATAAAATGCCGCTTCATATGGCCAAACCAGTCAACGGGGTATGAAATATGTTTCGCTTCTATCATGCTTAACCCAAGGGGTCGGAAAAACAGCGATCAGGAGAATAGATACGCGAATTAGGACAAGTCTGATATAGACTTATACGTTACAGAGAAAAACACCTAATTGATTCGCTTGTCCTAGAAACAAGTAAGCACAAAATATTTATGAAAAAAGGAGACCCTTTGTTTTCTTGTACGACCACAAAGCACGTTGCGTCCCCATCAGTAGTTGCTTTAATGATGCTTTTTAAGCTCCGATTTCATCTGCTTCACACGGGCATAAATCGTTTCGACTATTGTCTGTGTTAATATTTAATCACCGGATTTTCACCAATCAACCTGAGGCAGACAGTCGACCGTGCCAGTGGAAGCTTATAGAATTGTCCGGATGAAAATTTGTCTCACATGTCTCCGCGAAGCATCATCCTGGAGGAAACAGCCAAACATGATTGTCGACAACATCTCTTACTCGCATTCGGGAAAATACCACGCCGCAAGGAAACATCATTGTTTCTCCCCTCTGACCGCTGACCGCATTTGATCCAGCCTTCCCCGGCTGTTCATTGGTACCGTCCAATCAGTCTGATGTTGTCCCTAATACTGCGCTCAGCCGAGCACTGCGAAACACGCGTTTATGTATGTTACTGTGTTATAAATCGACAAATGCGATGACGTGCACGTTCACATACTTTCGTATATGACGCATATTTGCCGGCTTGGTTCCGGGCGACCGGAGTAAACAATTTTTTACAGCCGCTCGCTTTTTCCCATCCGCCGTTGGTTGGCTGGGATCTCATCGGTTTATTGTCGTTGCGTGATACACAGCTGCCACTGGCAAGCTCTCATTCGCCAAAAGTGGTAATGTCTGCCACTAAAGTGGTAATGTCTGCCACTAGGCAGAATATTTGCTTTCTGCCATCAGTTTTGCTTCTAGTACCAATAACAACAACAACAACAACAACAACAACCGCGCCGACGACGACGACGACGCTACGCACGTAGCAGTACAAGTGAAGGCAATCAATACCAAGGACTTTTTGACCAGACCGCGAGCCGGGAATGTTGCCATTTTCGGATTATGCAGAGACCTCGTTCGATGGCAATGTATTTGTTGTTTGTTAAATTCACACATCACGCAGAATGTCGTCAATAAAGTTTGCTATGTGTTTTGACGATAAAAATACCTTAACGGATTTTTTCAATTCAATAACAAATACCTTCGATTTAATCAAATTGGTGTTTTGAACATGACTTTTTCCTTCAATCCTGGTATAAATCCGTTATTTTAATTTAAATATTGGCCTAGTAGTATTAGTTGTGCACAGTACTTTTGGAACATAAAAAACTCGACATAGGTTTCAAAACGAGTGCCAATGAATTTAAAATTACATAATGTGCTTACTAAACTTTATTCATTTCGTCAATCAGTATTGATTGTAAGTGGCCATCATACGATTCAAGGGTCCGAATTTTGCATAATTTGTGCGGTAATGATTGGTGGCAAACGTGTTTCGATTTCGAAGTTGTCTAAGAGGTGCGCAGAAATTTAGCTTAGATAAAAGTGTAGCTGAATCAATGCGCTGCGAAACGATGTCGTTTACAAATGACACTATTGAGAATTCACGACGCTCTTTCAATTATTGTATGTTTATGAGCATGCAACGAGCTTCATATGATGGAAGAGGATATGATGCCCAACCTAATTTACGAAGAGCATACAATAGAAATTGCTTTTGTACTGATTCTATTCTTTCTTCGTGTGTGATAGGCAACAATCCACTAATCCGTGGAATTGATTATTGACAGCGCTAATTTTTGTTTTTCGTATTAGTGATTTCACTAACGTTTCAGATGTCTAATAACGGCTGTTAGCGTTGCTAAAAATTGAAATGATGACCGCTTATTCGATAAATTTTCAGGAGAGCAGCAATTGTTTTAGAAAACTGTAAATTACTGATAGAAAGCTTTGCTTTCTTTTTAGTTCATGTGCTTACAAGGTTTTGTGGCACTTTGAAGTATTTTCACATATACTTGAATCATGTATTAAAAATACCACTAAAAAGTCGTTTGCATTGATGAGCAGTGAATTTACCTTTGTCACAACCTGCGCAGTAAATGATTAGAAATTTGTGAGTAGCAAAAACTCCGTTCTTCCGTGTTCAACTATTTATAGTGTGAATTTAGAGCTTTTTTCGATTAGCGGGTGAAAGTAAACGGCACTTAAAAGTAATTTATTTCGGCGTCACACATCGCAGCCTAGATTTAAAAAACACACACACACAGGTACAATAAAATAAAATGGTGTCTTCAGCATATATTTAAGATATCATGATAGGCAAATACGAAATTAAAAACATGCACATACATATAAAAGTTTATTTGATTTATGACTGCAAAATCGTGAAATTTTGATTTGTTTTACCTCATCAAATTATTCTACCACCTTTTTTTCTCAAATGCTTCTTCTTTCAAGTATGTAATATTAAATTTGAGTAAGACTTTGAAAAAATTATAATTCATCCACTAGTATGAGCAATCTTCGCTGTCTCTGACATGGTGTTTAATCCAGATAAACTACTGAGAGGGTACGTTTTTTAATGCTGAAATTGTATCATCCTCTCATATTGCGTCCCGTTCCTAACACACCTCAACAACTACACACACTGCCGTGCGAAAGTAAAAAATGAGACTGAGAGAGCATGTCTTCTCACACGCAGAGAATAATATTGAAATATTTTTGACACTTTCAATTGGCATTCCCACACACATACCGGAAATTGCTGGTTTGATTCTCGTCTTGATGAAGTAATTTTTTTGAAGAAAAGTTCGGTATTTTCTGCTGAAAATACTAAATTTGTTTTAGAAAATTTCACTCTATTATAAAAGATGTAACGTCTTAAAAAGAGACGATTGAAGTTTGACATTACAGTGAAATTTCGATGTCTGCCTGCGAACAGAATTTTCCCACAATGGCAATATGCAACACGCAACAGTTGCACACTTGGTACCTGCTTCCATCCGACACGAGAACAATTTGATTATCTTCCTTCCAATCCGCAACGCGATGCGTGATACATTGTTACGTTTTTGGGAGCTCTATCGATGCGACTCCACTGGATATCAACACGAAATGAGTTCATGTTTCGTACATTCGTATTGTGAAACTGTGATAAACTGTGAGAACTTGAAATGAAAACGGAGCTAGTTAGAAGATAGTTATAAAATAAACATCAGGAACAGTAAGCGAGCTTGTTATTGTATAGTCGCTGCTTTTCTAATTGGTTTTCAGTAAATTATGCACTGGTTTGCAACAAGAAAGATATTCCAGGTATGATACCAAAAGTTTAGGGCAAACTTCTCCAATCGATTGGACATTAGTGTTTAAAATCTGTTTAGTAAAAGTAACATTGCATGCATTCAAAACGGTACATGTCAAGTACATTTCTGCACAATATCATCCTGTTCTCAGCTATTTATGCGAGCTAATGATTGGTTGAATGCTGCAAAACATAATATGCATTTTAAGAAGGCACGTTTTCGTTACACTTTTCACAGCACCCTACCAAAGTAAGACGTATCTCACTTAAAAAAAATGAATTCGTAAAATAATATCAGAAATACTTATTTTTATTAAGCAGACAATGTGTGCAGCAGGGAAAGCGAAAAATAAGCGAACTGGAAATATGATACAGATTTGGAGAAATATACCGCATCCCGACGGGTTCCGTCGCAGCATTTTTTTTCGAATTGCTTTTTAGCCGACCTACCTGATACTTTACTTTTATGGCGACAGGTCGTTAACGACCCACTGCCGAATCCAGAATACGTCTCCACATCACTCGGCCTTGGGCTAGTCTTCTCCAATCGCCCCTAACACCTGCCGATTGGGCGTCCTCCTCCACACCACACATCCAACGAGTACGGGGTCTACTACGGAGTCGCCGACCAGTGTCGGGCTCTCTGCTGAATATTATTT
This sequence comes from Wyeomyia smithii, assembly GCF_029784165.1. NCBI lineage: Eukaryota > Metazoa > Arthropoda > Insecta > Diptera > Culicidae > Wyeomyia > Wyeomyia smithii. The sequence continues at coordinate 87,027,738 of NC_073695.1, read as the reverse complement.
TCGTCGGTCGCTCCTCCGGCATTTGCGCCACGTGGCCAACCCTTTGTAGCCTGTCGTGTTTTATCAGCTTGATGATATCCGCATGTTGGTAAGATTGGTACATCTCGTGGTTCATGCGCCTGCGCCACTCATCATTCTCCAGTTTTCCGCCAAGTATGGAACGCAGGATCCTACGCTCGAAGACTCCCTGCACTCACCGGTCGGCCTCCTTCATCGACCAACACTCGTGTCCGTGGAGTACCACCGGGAGGATCAGCGTCGTGTAGAGCGTAAATTTCGTGCGGACATGCATGCTGCGGAACCTCCGCTGGCTACGTAAATCGTAAAAGGTCCCGTTTACGGCTGCTATCCGTCTCTTCACTTCGCGGCTAACATCGTTGTCGCACGTCACGAGAGTACCAAGGTACACAAATTCGTCGACTACTTCATAAATGCCACCATCTATCACAATCTCAGTACCAAGACTCGCCAAACTTCCACGCTTTCTACCAGCCACCATGTACTTTGTATTGGCCGAGTTGATGGTAAGTCCATTCTTGCTGCTTCCTTTTTAAAAGGCACGAATGCCTCTTCAACTGCTCTGCGGTTTATACCGACGATATCAATATCATCCGCAAAGCCAAGGAGCATATGAGACTTCGAAATAATGGTACCGCTCCGTTGTACGCCAGATCTCCGTACCGCACCCTCCAAGGCTATATTAAACAACAGATTCGAGAGCCCGTCACCTTGCGTCAGATCATCTAACGTCATGAACGGGTCCGAGATTACGCCCGCTATCCTGACGCAACCGTCAAGGGTGGCACTAATCAGCTTAATCAAATTAGTTGGAAAACCGTGCTCAAGCATAATCTGCCATAGCTCGTTGCACTTGACTGAATCGTATGCCGCCTTAAAGTCTATAAACAGATGGTGAGTCGGCAAGTTTACTTCCCTGAACTTGTCAAAGATTTGACGCAAGGTAAACATTTAGTTCGTTGTAGATCACCCTTCCCGGAAACCGCACTGGTAATCTCCAACAAAGGCTTCCTGCAATGGCCTCAGTCTATGAAACAGGAAACAGGATGCAGGATTGAGGATTGGTCCTTTTCATAGACTGTACTTTCCAGCAGCTTTGTGGTTTTCAGCTCTTTACAAGCTTCCCTCGCCTCATCTGTCTAAGCTTGGTGGATCCACAGCTTGTCCATCCTTCTCTAGTTCTCTCCGGTTTCTTTCGACTGCTCTATCCTCTCCGCCGTTCAATAAAGTCTCAAAATGTTGCTTCCAACGCATGACCACCAATGTCTCATCGGTTATCAGGTTCCCTTCATTGTCGTTGCACATGGCAGGGATTGACACAGTCCGGTTCCTGATTCCGTTTACCACCACGACCTCTCGTGTCGTGCCTGGAGAAGCACCCTTCCGCCTCCGCAAGAGATCGTTCGCAGTGCTCGCGTTTCTTGCGTTTAGGAGTCTCTTTTCGGTCGCTCTAGCCTCTCAATGACTTTCCCTCATCTGGCGTATCACACGATTTGCTGCCACCATTGTACGAGCACGGGCTCGATTTTTCTCATCTGTCACTTCTTGGCACTCCGCATCGAACCACGTGTTGCGTGTGGTTCCTGCAGTCGTGCCCAACACCTCTCACGCTGTGTAGCTGACCGTGTCGTGAATGTGCTTCCACTGTTCGTTCAGATCTCTAACCGGTTCACCAATCCGCTAGTCAACCTTTCGAGTGTACTCAGCAGCAACTCCGTCAGCTGACAACCTCAGGATGTCCAACCGTATTCTCCTCGAAGTGCTCGATTTGTATACGTTGGCTAGCCGAGCGCGAATAGTTCCTACCACGAGATGGTAGTCTGAGTCGACTTTTGGGCCTCGGAAGGACCGCACATCGATGACATCTGAGAAATGTCGACCGTCAACCAGGATGTGGTCGATTTGCGAGCAAGCTTCACCATTAGGGTGTTGCCATGTGTGTTTCCGGATCTCCTTTCTCGCGAGGTACGTGCTACAGATAGCCATGTTTCACAGTTGCTATTGCTTTTCGCACGTACAAAACGAGGGTATACGAATACGCATTCAGGGCATATGGGAGACCCCGCATCGTCAAACCTGTGTAGACATTGGCTGAAGCAAACATATGAGGATCTTTGTCATGTGGAAGTTAACTTCGTATGACACTTTACGATACGCACTCGCAACTCTTCCTTTTTTCACGATAGCTGTTAGTACCTAGAGCTTTGGGCCACACTGCCCAAGTAACAATCAAAATGCTTCAAAGACTTAGGATTGTTTTGTTTTCGTTTTATGTTAACTTACATTTAAGTCTTTGATTATAATTTGGTTTTATTTGATAGCAACAAAATATGATTCGCAAGTATTCTTTACAGCCATCCTATGCCCACCGTCATATGCATGAAGTTGTATGATAGTCTCTCTGATGACCAAATAAAACTAAAAACCTGCAGACTATAATTTTGGCTAAAATAGAACTTGATGATCGTAACTTAGGCAGATGAAAACCGTGATAGGCGTGTTGGATTTAATATACGCTATGTTCTGATCAAATCAAGAGAATCAGTTATGATGAAGGATTTTGAGAGCGTTCGAAGGTTTATCCGAAAACAACATGTCGCCTTAAATTGAAAAATGCAAAATTTTGAAATTCAATCCTAAATCGATATTTTTTTTTTACAATATCACCGATACCACAGAGTAGTTTTTAAATTTGAATGATAGATAAAGTCATACATTTAACAAAATATGGCAAGTCATGGCATTTATTCAATCATCATCTTAGTTCAGAGGAATTAAATTTTGATTGAATAGTCATTTTCTACAGAATAACGGCGGCGAGCGGTAATTACGATAAAATTCGTGGCTGGTTTCACCATAAATATTTCACGGCATGTGTTTCTACTTGCACGAAAACGATTTAAATGACACTAATAATCAATCATTATAAAGAGAAAACTCACACATTTTTGTTTTTACGACACTGTCAGAATATAATGTTGGCATTGGGAAATGAAACCAAGATAAAATTTATTGCTTCACATTTAATTTGGAGAATACATATCAGTTTAAATTTCGAGGCCATTCTATGGCAAGCATATCGGCCTGTTAAAACATCTGGTCCTATGATGGAGCGCATATGAAGTTTTCTTGACTGCAATAAAGGCCAACTAGGCATGACACATGTTTATAGCTGTTGTTGATAGGTTGTTATAGCCGCGTGGTCGGCATTGAAGGTTTTATGTTTTGGTTCTATCTAGCACTACAAAACTTAGAAAAAGTTTCTGCTTGATGCCATATACCGCTGAGCTATTCGACATCATAGGAGATAGTGCTGCAATAGCCGATAAAACCCAGTCGACGTGTCTCCCGAACGTGGTCTTATGGTGCACTAAATCCAGTTTCTGGAGCGCTTCCAGTCATCGACCTTGCGTATGCAATACGCGGCCGTCAACTCGATCTCTTCGATCGACCCGTCGTAGACCTTTCAGCGTTATGTTGTTCGCGAAGCCGACGATCACAACCCTTGTAGGGAACTTTAGCTTCAACACTCTGTCGTACATGACATTCCACAGCACCAGGCCCACAATAGAACCTTGCGGTACTCCTGCGGTGATTGAGACACACTTCTGATCCTCCTCCGTGTTGTGAACTAGTGCTCGAATCTGGAAATAGTTTTCCAGACATTTTTACACCGACATCGGTACATGGATGCTTCTGAGCGCAATCGCTATGGAATCCCCCAGCTAGCGCTATTGAACGCATTCTTCACATCAGGCGTGATGATTGCGCAATAGAGAATGCCCCTTCTTTTGCGCTGGAAAACTACCTCAGTCGTCTTGGTGACGGAGAGAATAGAATTCTGGATGGATAGGCCCTTCCGGAAGTCGAACTGGTTACTTGCAAGACCGTTTACACCCTCCGTGTACTCCCACAATTCTGTTGAGGATAATCCTCTCAAGCCGCATCCAGCAATTTTTTTCCCTTTTGTGTTCTCAATGAAAATAATTCAACGTGCATCCCAGAATACCGAAGCCATAAACTTAACATTGCACAGTGGTCCAGTAACGCAATCTAGCGGATCGATGTTAGGGGTTATATACCTTTTCAGTTTTAAAAAAATCGAAAAAAAATTACTGTATTATCTTTAGGTACATCTTCTTGAGAACATTTTCATAAATTTTCATAAAGATCTGAGCAATAGGGAGAAAGCTAAACTTGAAATTTTATACGCCTTTATCTCGGAATAGTGTTTCCCAAAAAATGACTCTGCTGTGTTTACGATTGCGGTCAAACTACTTGATAGATTATCTTCATCTTTTCTTTAAATATTCGTTATTGAATTACCCGGTCGTTGAACGATCCTTTTTAGTTTTCCGAAAAAAAATTTTAATTTAATTCTTAATTTTGCCTGTTTTTTCGAGCAAAAATGTATATAACCTCATGTACTACCTGAGTCACAACTATTCAAGAAACCACAGTGTATGAAAAATTGGCAAAATGGTTTACCAAACAGTTTTACCTAGGCCACTCACAAACTGTTCGAAGAAATAATAGTAAATTATCAACAAAAATTCAAACAAAAGTTGATTCTTATTCCCCTCAAAGAACTAAAACCTGCAGACAGCATAACGCAGATTCTTCAAATGGAACCAAAATTAGCAGCTGCTTTATTTTACAAGAACCTGAATGATTAGACCTGTCGCGGAAATACGCAATGGTTTCCTCCACTCACAATCACGGTCCGCTATGCCTCTCGAATCCCTTCTCAGCCGTACCAATGAAATAACCCCAAGTACTGCTCTTCTAGCGAGGGACTCGATTTAATTGATACCCTGTCATACCGAAGCCGAACAACAGACGCAGTTTCGAAGCGTACTCTTCAGCGTCCCGCTCGCTGCTCCTTTTTCGAGTGATATCTTCTGGTAATATTTTTGTTGCGAAACAATCTTCCTCCACTTTGTATTCCATTATTAATTGAGGCTGCTCATCAGACGTTGGCTGAATTTTGGACCGTACTATCGACCTTTTCGCCGCCTATGATGCCGCCAACTAGTGCCCGGTTACACTTGAAGAGGCGGAATGCTCGACTGCTTCTTGGCTTCAAGTAGGGAAACTCAAGCAATTAGAGATAATTGAAGCTCCTTGAAAGTTGTACCTAGAATAGCGACCGGCACGGGGCGCATTCTCAAGCCTAGAAACTCTCGAGTGTAGTGTGTACATAATGTTTTTACCACCCCTTTTCTAGTCACATTTCGCTCATTAAAGTACATAGGCTAAAGTTCACCCAAAGCGTCGATGTTTTGCAACAACCACCAATGCCAGGGAGTCTTAAAAAGGAGAGTAAACCGAAACGGTATTGTTTACAACGGCTCCAGTATCAAAAATTCATCACCATCTATTCGAGCTGCGCTGCTAGAAGAATCTTCTCGAGTGGGAATGAATTTTTTATGAACCATCAAACGCAAACTGAGGTGAAAGCCTAACCTTTATCGCAGTTACAACTACACGATGTATTTGGCACACAAAACACGCCGAGGGCAAATTTTCTCGGACATTCTCCGGATGATTTGCTCTTGATCTCTGTGTGGTAGCAAGTGTTGAAAGACATCTGGAATTCTCTTTGTTGTTTGAAATGTGCGAATCTGTTTTCGATAGATATGTTTAGAGTCATGATCAAAACTTTTCCTAAATCCTTTAAGCCGCACCATAAACATTCAACATCCGATTAATCTTTTCCTTTTGTTTCCTTCACTACAGGTAAACACCAACCTCCTGGCGGTAACGGCTCCCATCAGTCAACGGAATGTTCAATCGTACCAATTAGTTCGATTTGAGGCAATTTTCCAAACGATGGCCCATTCCGGACGACGCGACGACGACGACGCTAGTGGCTTCGAACCCATTCGGGGGTGTGCAAAATTAAGACATTTTAGAACCTTTTAGCGAAATCGAGCGAGAAGATTCGCACCGTGAAAGCGTTTTCCCCTCCATTAGAGAATTTTATTACCATGGTGCGACGCCTTTCCGAGCTGCGCTCCGGCCCGCGCCGCGCGTACAATGTTCTACTATAATCGTTAAACGTGTTAGAATCGTGAATCCTTTCCATTTTTTTCTGCGATAACGATAACTTTTTTTATGGCGGAGATGGTGGAATACCGTTCGGAATGTTGTAGCTATTGTTGTTGACTTTAAAATTTTATTATCTTCGATACAGGTACTTTTGGGTGTCCGATAACTGCTGTCAACCCGGGGGGTGAAAGCGTCCTGTCCGAATCGACAGGTACTAGAAAACCGGTTGTTGTGGCGCTTGTCGTTTACAATATTAAAGGAACCCGTTTCGTTTGGTCCCATGGTTGTACACAGTAGATTATAGTAAATAAAAATCAAAATAACCCCTAATAAATGGAACAACTCAATTTGTTTTTAAATTTCACAATAATTTATTGATTTGTTTTATTTTTTATTTATTTTTTTTTGCTGTTGGAAAATAAATTCTCTTTTAAAACTATCCTGGTTCTGTTAAAAAATTACGAAAAACTTTTATCGCATGTAGAATGAAAAAATTTAAATAAATTGTTTTCTCGAAATCTCTCGAGAAAGGCTACACGTATTTCTAATACGTTCACCGAGAGCATTTCTGATTTAAGTTTAAAATCTGCAATCTCTATTTGCGGTTGAAATGTATAATTTACATAAAAAATATCAATTTTTAAAAAGTAAAAAAAATACCATACTCTAACCAATCTCAACTATATCGAGTTTTACTACGCTTGTCCAAATTCCACCCAGCGTGTGAAGGTAATTTTCTTATCCCTTAGACCCACATACCCAATATTCCCCGACCATCCATCGCAAACTATGTTCGTTTCTATTTTCCTAAAACGATTATGACGGGCGTCCTTTTTTCCCGTCTTCTTCGTCTATAATGGAACGAGCAAGTGTTGAATCATGTTTGACAATATTTTCCTTTGTTACCGAACGGTGGCGGAGCCCTGGAATGTGCTTTGAACTAAATTATGGAAGGTGTCAGCAAACACAATTCGTTTGGTTTGGATGCCTGCTGGTCACCGAAGCTCTGTTTAATTGAGTTTATGCGAGGGAAGTTTTTGGTTTCAGGAGGGGAAGTCCAGTACTATATGGAAGCCGGATGGTAAAATTTGCCGTTCTTTTTTTCGCCCTCGGCTTGGGTGCAACTGCCAAAGACGGCTGCGCTAGTCTCGTTGAAGTTAGTTTTGGCACATGTGAATAACTAGTGACTGTACTGCCTAGTTGTTGAAGCGGTGTTCTTTTGAAAAATTCTTTCCGTGTAATGTTTGGTAAGGCAAGTCTGCTTTTTTTCTGCTTCCAGCACTTGCTAACGTTGGTTACCTGGGCTGACGATGATCAAAGCAGAGGAATAATCGACAGCGGCTTGCCCCGGCGGCAGTGGGTTTGCGGACGTCGTACACATGACCCAGCAGGAGCCAGTCTCGGGCCTGTGGGCGAAGGAAATATGTTTTTTCCTTCAGACAAACACCACGGGAAAGGGCAGATTCTGGTGGCCAGTCATCTGCAGATATTTTGTACACACATTCGGAGACTACTGGCGTCCGGCTAGCTTTACTTCAGCTTATAAAACCAAGAACGGTCAGGTCAGGCATAATTTTTACTTCATTTGTTGGAATTCCCGAAATGTGGAATGTCTCGGCTGAGGAAATGGATCGTCCATTGAAGCTATTTTCGCTGTCCAAACCGTTAGGGCCCTGTTAGGACTATCAGCGAGGTTTTAACGCAGTAGAAAGTGTTTACCGGTTGACTCGTCGTTGCGACTTTAAAGGGCAATGCTATTGTCGCAGGCTACCGAACCGTGAACCATAGCTGGCGGAAAACTTTACCTCGTGCTGGTACGAATAGAGCCCGACCGGACCGGAAGATAGTAGTGTTATTGTTGGGGTTATTCGAGAGATTATGCTTTGATGCATAAATCTTATTGGCGGTCGCTGTCGGAACGCTGCTGCAGACGGAAGACAGGGATCTATCTATTGTAGCCGGTTACATGGAGGAAAAGTGAAAACAAGTTAGTGCACGGACTAACAGGAGGATAAACAGGGTAATAGTCGAAAGCTTTTCGGCCGCTAACACACGCAGGTAGCCAAAATAAATTGATTAAGGGGAGCACTAACTAATGCTCTGCTTTGTGCGGAATTCGGTGACAATGGCAGATACAATCGCTCGCTAATGCTGGTAGGTGTGTGTGTGTGGAATAATGGCTATGGTCTAATTGTTTTGCTAACCGTTGAACAAGATATCAGTAAATCGGAGCCAAATGCGTTGGATGGTTTTGGTTGGCCATTCATTACCATTTATTTAGCGATATGTGTCGATAGCGATTAAGGCGGAACAAAGTTTATGCAGGTGAACTTCACCGAAACACTGATCCAGAATTGTATTCAACCTATGAGACGTCGTAGACAGTATATAAGTATAGTTTATATAATGCATTCAAAATAATAATTGTTTTATATATTACTGTAGTGGGATATGTATTCATAATTTGTACTTTCGATGAATCTGTTTAAAAAAACTGAAAATTAGTAATAATAGCTTAGAAAAAATCAATCGTTTTTGCGATTTCTCGAGCATGATTATTTTAAAACGTGAATAAATAGCTAAGTACTTTTTTAATTTTTTGACCGATCACTGTCATTCAATCACCACAACTTATTAAACACCTTTTATGACACGTTATTTGCAAAAGTTGATAGCGGGGGGATCGCAATAGCCTTCTGAATGAAAACCACGCTTGGGAGAGTTACTAAAGCTGAAGCATTACCACAATGAAAAGACGCTCCGGAAAATGATGTAGGCAGATAAGACCTTTTGAAATGTTTGTCTAGAAATATGAAACTAATAACTTTTCGTCTTTTGACGTAGAGCTACGTCCATGTACTGTAAAATTCTATTAAAATGGAAATGAAACCAGCCTGATAAGATTAGATTTTGAACGATAATAGCTGTTCCGTTACATAATGCATCGCAGTTATCTATATGCATCCATAACATTACTTACTTTACTTTTACGGCGACAGACCGATTACCGATCCAATGCCGAATCCAGAATACGTCGCCATGTCACTCGTTCTTGAGCTGTTATCCTCCAATCTCCCCTAACACCTATCTCGCGGGCATCCTCGTCGACAGCAAACATCCAACGGGTGCGAGGCCTATCTCGGAGTCGACGGCCTCTATCGTGATTTCTGCTAAATATAATCTTCGCTAGTCGTTCTTTCGGCATTCTAGCTACAGGCCTAGCCCGCTGTAACCTGCCGTGTTTTATGCGCTTAACCCGTAAAGACCCGGGACGGAACTTGTTTTTTGAAAATGCAGTCTGTGCGAATAGAATGCACTGAAAATGGCATTGAGCAACTTTGGGTAAGCGTGTGTTTTTTTTCCTCTGTGTGGACTCATCACTGCGACCAGCGACATTTCAATCTATAGTGATATTGCCCAGGTGTTTTTTGTACTCCGCACTTCATATTATTGGCAGTATCATTATTGAAGTGGATGATACGTTTTTTTTTATATCCGTGCTTGTGTGTGAGAGTTTACCCTTCCATTTCAAGCTTACTGCTCTACTATACCGCCGAGTCTCTTTTCTATCCTACCAATATCGCCAAATTACAATTCCCTGAACTGAGGCTACACCTAACGTTCCTCTCTGGCCAGGTTTATTCTAAGAGGGACTTATTATGTCAAGAGGAAGGAGTCTTATCGAAACCTTGTTCCTCGTGCCAATATCGCCAATTACAATTCCCTGTAGAGGGTAAATATTTCTGAAATCAGTTTTATTATAAGGAGGACTTATTTTGTCAAGAGGAAGGAGTCCTATCGAACCTCGTTCCCCCTACCAACACCGCGTCATAATCACAATTCCTTGAAGAGGCACTCAACGCTTCACCTCTGGTCAGGTTTATTATAAGTAGGACTTATATTTTTGTCAAGAGGAAGGAGTCTTATCGAAACCTCGTTCCTCCAGCCAATACCGCGTCATAATTACAATTCCCTGAAGAGAGCTATTATACATTATTATAAGAGGGACTTTTTCGTTAGGATGAAAGTCAGCAAGGGTACTATAGAATTCAGCTTGAAAGAAGGGTATGTGGTAGAGAGCCTGAGAATGAACCCATGTTAAAGTCCTTTGACAACCAAATGGCCTGATTCTACTAAAATTCGAACCCACGACCACTCGCTTATCAAAGCGGACTCTGTAACCTTGCGGCTACGAAGCTCTCTGCGTGTGTACTGAAGATCGAAATATCTGTGTTGGTGTTGTCTACCTTACTCCTGAAAATGCCATTGACACTAATGCCATTGAGAGGCACCTTGATTCCGTGTCGGCTATTTCTAATGCACTTCGGACACATGACTTTCACGCTTTATTTGGTGACTATAATCAACCATCGCTGACTTGGAAAACGTCACACTCTGGTTTTGCCTATCCCGATCCGTCAGAATCCGTTTTCTCACGGTCCAATTCTTCTCTCATTGATGGAATTGACTCGCTGAATATGCTGCAGTTGAACACGGTTAGGAATGAACGAAATCGTACATTGGATCTCGTTTTCGTTACGAAACAGCTTACGAAATGCTGATGAGAATGCTGCTGTTGAAAGTTTCTCTTCAATTTTGAATGAGCTGTTCACTTCATGTTTCTCCTCCTCGGTCAACCCCTCTTTGGTTGAATCGGCGACTTCGAACACTCAAACGTCTTAGAGCAGCTGCGCTTAGGCACTATACTAAGCATCGCAACCCAGTGTCCAAACGCGAGTTTATTTGTACCAGTAGCAACTATAGACATTACAAGCGCTTGCTCTACAAGCAATATGTGATAAAAACACAATCAGACCTTGAACGAAATCCAAAGCGGTTTTGGAAATTTGTAAACGAAAAACGGAAAGAAACCCATCTCATCCCATCTACCATGTTTCTTGAAAACGAATCTGCCAGCTCACCCGATGGAATCTGTGATTTAACATTTCTCGAGCGTTTTCAAGCCAAATTCAGCCAAAGAGCAAAGAGCAAGTCCAAAGAGCTATCCAAGATGTTCCAACTAACCTAATTAGTCTGTCCAATGTGCAGTTTACTGACAACGATGTTTTGACATCTCTAGGGAAAATGAAGTCCTCCTTGTCCCCTGGACCAGATGGAATTCCTGCCATTGTACTTAAAAAATGTGCAGCACTGCTATGTGTACCTCTTAGGATTATTTTCAACAAATCGTTGGCACAGTCAGAGTATCCATTATTGTGGAAAAAAACCTTTCTGTTCCCTGTTTTCAAGCACGGCGACAAGCAAAACATTGTAAATTATCGTGGTATAACCTCGTTATGTGCAAGTTCCAAGTTGCTTGAAATTTTATTCGGAAATCTTCTTTCACGCGCTACTAAACCGCACATTTCTGAGGATCAGCATGGCTTCTTTTCCGGACGATCGACAACAACAAACTTTCTGCAGTTTACCTCACACTGCATAACACGCATGGAGCTTGGATTGCAAGTGGATACAATATACACAGATTTGAAGGCAGTATTTGACCGCGTTGATCATACTATCCTATTAGCGAAAATTGAAAGACTTGGAGTTGTATCTCCTCTTGGTAATTGGAGGAAGTCTTATCTTATAGATCGATCTTTATCGGTTAAATTGGGAAATGCTGAGTCATAAAGTTTTGTGAATTTTTCGGGTGTGCCTCAAGGAAGCAAAATACCACGAAAGCCCCCCGTAATACGGGGGGTATAAAAAGTGATCAAAACATGACCACGTGGTTTAGAAACGGCCCCTTATTTTAAAAAAACAAGATTTTTTCAGAATAAATACCCGCTCTACAGTACCATTTTAAAGAGCTGAGTATCTATTTGACATACATCATTCAACTATGCATTTTTTGGAAAAATATCCGAGAAACATCAAAATTTATATGAAGTACTATAAACATATTTTGGACCAACAAGTCAATAAGTCTCGTTGATCCACCTCTGTGTTTAGAACCGTGTGTGAAAATATTTCGGACTAATCATATTTTAGATCATCAGTGATCGTTTTGAAGTTCAAATAGTGGATTTGAGGAGGACATCCTTCTGCCGTAAAGTTTTCGTATAGTTTGATTCCAAAATATTGCTACCTTGAGTCAATATCTTGCCGAAAACTTCATTATATTGTGTGAGCAAAAAAAACTTCATTATAGTTTGATTATTAGATTAGTTATTTCAATGGTGCATACATAGTTTTAAAATTTTCATTGAATTTGTCAGATAAAATAATCCGTAAGGGAGGGGTCCCATTCTTTTAATATTCGAGGGTGAGCCAAAATATGTAGGTGGGCCGAAATACCCCCAATGCCCTATACTCTATCCACAAGAGAAGACCTGGACTGGACTGTAAGAAATATCAAGACATAATCTCAATTCCGCCTATAAAATCCTCCCTCGTGCTCTGTTTCATAAACTGAGGTTGTTGCAAGAAGCCTTTGTCGGAGGATATCAGTGCGGTTTCCGAGCGGGACGATCTGCAACAAACCAGATGTTCACCTTGAGACATATCCTCGATAAGTTTCAAGAGCACAACTTGCACACGCAACTTCTATTCATAGACTTCAAACCGACGTACGATTCAGTGAAAGGCAGCGGTAAATGTAAATGTCCCCTTTCACACCCATTCGAAGTGAAAGAAAAGTGGCTTTGACATCCTTTTCTCGCTGGTTGTCAGCCACAGCAGCCGTCTTGGGGAACTTCACCTCGAAGCTCACTTCCTTCGTGGGGGAAATAAAAACGAAGTGCCCTGCCAATCGTTGCCTTCCAGGATGAGATAGGTTTCGTCGTTCATTACCACCACCACGTCGCGATGCGGCGGGAAAATGGACTTGACCATCTTATTCAACCGCTGCCGCTGCGTCATTGCCGGCAGCACCGAGACCAGCGGATGGAGCTGCCGCTTCCTGGCATGTATTTTTCACTGTATGGCCGGTTGCACCGACCTCCCAGCCAAGCGCACGCAGCGATGTAGCTACTTTTCCTATGGTCTTACTCTTCAACAACCTTTGGAGCTTGTTGTTGCTCAGGGTCGTCGGCCGTCTGGAACCGGGCTTTCTTTCGATACTCTGATTACTGTCAAGATGTTGTAGATGCCGGAACGGGCGTATCCGACGTCCACAAAGTGCCGCTCGGTGTACGTTTCCGACGCGGTGTGATATCGCTCTTCGATGAACACGTACATTTCTGAATGGAGTACCTTCACTTTTTTGCCATCACGGTTAGATTTCCACTGATAAAGCTGTCAATTTTTTCGTGCTAACTTATGGGGTACTATTGATACTAAACAGGTAGTTTCGTCAGTGCGTGTGAATTTAAACCCATAAAAAATCGGCAATTTTTGTCCATTTTCAATGTAAACGCTAAGCATGGTCTCCCAACAAAACTGATTAAACAGATATGTGCGACTTTTGAAGGTTTCACATCAAGTATCAGGATAGTGGGGCAATTTCCGGACGCGTTCGTGATATTGGATGGTTGGGAGCAAGGAGATAGGCTCTCAAACATGCTGTTCAACATATCCTTGGAAGGAGTGCAAAGGAGCGGCACCATCATCACGAATTCTCCCATGCTTCTAGGCTTTGCGAACGAAATCGACATAACATCGCCGAACGAATGACAGTGTCTATCTCTTCGAAGCGCGAATATCAATTAACCGTTTTTTATGTGCGAGTTATATTTATAATCTCCCAGATGGTCTCGAGGTACGATGCTGGCCTAACAAGCCAGTCGTCGTAGGTTCGAGTCTCAGCTCGGGAGAGACTGTTAGTGTCAGTATGATCGTAGCGCTAGCCCCGCAATTGTCCTGTAAACTAAAGAGTTGGCTTCGAAGTCTGTGTATAAATAAACAGAAGGTCAAGTTCCGAATCGGAATGTAGCATCCCAAAACTAATCAAATGAAAGTGTTGACCATGAATGAAAGTGTTGACGAAGTAAACTGCGCGGAAAAGAAACAATTTGTGGCAGCGAAAAGGGCTTGTTACGGATTGCGTAACCAGTCTTGGGTCCACTGCCTACAGATCCGCACAAAATTTGTGCTCTACAAGTTGCTGATACCCTCGGTGGCACTCTATGGACATGAATCGTAGACGTAAAAAGAAGCCGGTTCATAAGCGCCGCAGACGTATGACTCAAAGAGGTTAAGAGACATTAAAACATTGTGCAGTCGTTGCCAAAAATGAAAAGTCAAATTTCGTGGGAAACTATCAGACTTATCTGTATGTTTTGAAATGGATCAACCGATACGTGTGCGGTAGCCTCGCATGAGATTTTAAGCTTCCCGTTTTCTTCGACGGGGTAGTCTATTCTGTTCGACATATGTCTTGGCTAAGTTTTGACGTGGGACTACGTCTTTGTTTTCTATACTGGGATGCATTCTGTAAAATTGGAAATGAAACTGGCAAATGTAGCGTCAGATTTCAAACGTTAATAACAGCATAACCACATGATGGATAACAATAACCAATATGTTTTTGGATAGACAAAATGTGTAACAATTTTGTAATATGATAGTTATAACTCTAATTTAATTTGTAAGCGGTAAAATTGATAAAAAGTTTCAATGACAAATTTACGCGAATAATGAACCAATTACATGCGAGCATTCCTAGCACAGACGACGTGAATGGACACCAACCGTTCCCTGTGATATTCTCTGTATCAATATCGAACAAAAATTGACAGAACCTCCCCGTCCCAATAGGTCAATTTATTTTTGCTTCCATGAGCTTAGACTAATATGATGTCTCGAAGGTAAAAGTTTTCCGGAAAGTTCGGAACAATCCCCATTCTTAAACAATTTTTAAATCTACTGTCAGAACGTAATTAAACTTATGTCTTGAAAGAAAACATGCTGGTATAAGCAACAGTACCAGTGGAGCAGAAAACCGCAAGTCTTTCGTCGTCTATGATTGCAGCGGTACTCTTCTATTCGTACTACAGCGCTACGATTCGTACTAAAGCGGTACTATTCGTACTGCAGCGGTACTATTCGTGTTGCAGTGGTACACTTGTGTTCGTACATTTCTATTCGTGTGCAATCGAGGAGAAAGTGCAATGCTGCTGTTGATGGTGATTGAAAGTCTATCTCATAAATATGATTACCATAAATTACTCAAAAAGAATTGTAAGATTTTCCAACGAATATTTATTTAATTTTATCTTCGATATTCACTAAATAATCGTGACCGGATAGTATCGGAAGAGTAAATTCTCAAATATACACTTTTATAGAAGAGTAAGAGCCGGTGAATGCTTGTGAATTTTTGGTTTATTTACTAAGATTCATTTAGAATCTCCTTTTACATTTCAAAATTGTTAGACGATATATAATTATTTTAAGCTTTACCATAATAAACGTATATTAGCTGTCTTCGTAATACAACGAATATAGTTGCAGGCAAATTAAAAACATTGTCGAGCAAAAAACAAAAATGGAATTGTTGATTGCTACGATTTTTTGCTGGAACTTGTTAATAATTTTGTTTAAAATATCTTCTTATGTTTGCCAATTAATGAACATTTCTAAGGGCTTCCATTTTATTTTGAAAGTAAGATCCATATAATAGATTTGATTTAATCCGAGTTAAATAAGACAAAACCATTCATTATGATAACGTAAATATTATTGAATTTGGTTTTTAATGATATAGAGTCAACTCTGACTTTGACGCATTACGAGAAATTCTTGGTGCTTCTCCAAGCACGCTATGCTTGTGCCTTGTCAAAAACATGTTGTTTGCACAAAAAAATATTTCAGGCATAATATCTTCAGATAAAAACGATATTCTTTTGAGTGTTGTTAAATATATTTCAAAATTGATTTCCAGGGGAGGATGAAAATAAAAATACGTACAGTCGCTGAGCAAACACATTGATTCTGTTTGCAGATTCTGTATATTTCGTAACAAAAAAACCCTAATTACAGTGTTTAGTCCCACGTCACCATTTCATACAACCCTAGGGCTGTATACCATGTAGTATTTTACAAAAACAAATAATCACTCGTGAGCAGATGAAATGTGTAATGAGCGAACTTTTCTTTCCAATACCTCTTCAATATCGATAGAAGTTGGAATTTAAAAAAAAGGATCATGATTACATAACATTAACATATTATTTAGTTAGTTAAACTAATGTTGAGGATTGCAATTATCGGTCTTCTTTGAGGCTTCAAATAAATAAAGAAAATGCCATTGGAAGATTTTCAATAACAAAATAAAACTGAATCAATTTCAAACAAATTGGAATTAAATTTGAGGAATTCTGTTGACAAAAATCATTAAACTTTATTAAAAGTATTTAATCGTCTTTTGAAAAACGATTATTTATTTGTCGACTCCATTACGAGCTCTTCATTCTAGTTGTCTGCATCTAGCGGCTGTCGATACCAAATTGGTTTGATTTTTCTTCAAACCAACAGCATTAAAATGTGCTGCACAACGAAATACACGCGCATTTTAAATCGTAATCTTTCAACTCGATCGAAGGGTGAGCCCCAACCGAGCTGAAATGCAAATAAATCTGACCCAACCCCCATATTCATTACACTGCCCACTTGAACGAAACCCTCGTAGCTTCCACGTTTGCAGAAAGTCCTTCGCCACACTTCGTCAACCGTCATGAACAGCCTGACAACACACACACACACACACACACACACACACACACAAGCACGTTCGGACCAACCGAGCGCAACAATAAAGTCATTACGGTGTTCATCACGCGTAGCACATGGACCATTAAGTGTTGATTTTACTCTCGAAGAACGTCGCAAATGTGAGCAACGGCAAAAAACGCCTCTGGGATCGTCCGCCTCTCTGCGGAGCATCACCGTGGTTCGACGGTTACCGTAACGGACAGAGCGGAAGACCGAAAGAGCGTCGGAATAAGCTACGTTTGACCTGTGTCACTCGGGAAGAAGTGAAAGATTTTCAACGATTATCACTGAAACGCGAAAAAACATCGAACGACCCATGGAAAAAGGCTGCCACTGAGCTGGATGACTGGTAATAAACGTAATCCTGCTGTGGTTGATTAAATTCGGTTCCCCTCACGAAATACCGACATGGCCGTAAACTGGATGCGTGTATTTTTCGTCGAATCGGAGGGAGCCCCTTACGTCACAGCCATGTGAAAACCACTGTCTATCGGTAAATAATTCTGATCGAGTTTTCCACGGAAAGTAACAATAGCCTGGAAGTCTGTTTTGTCTGTGCCAAAAGTATCGGGCCTGAGTTTGACTCCAGCTTCCGGCCGTTTTCGCTTGGGGTCAGGAGGAAATCGGAATCCCGGCAAACGGATCAGTGAAATTAAACTTACGGCCGATGCTAGATAGCGGCGGAAAACCGGGATCAACGCACTCGACCGGTTATGCATTGTGAGAGAAAGAGAGCGCAAAAAAGGGATGGATATCGAGCCGTGCGCTCGCTTCGTCCCGTTCGTCCGGCTGTCTGCCCGAATCAGTGCGCGGAAGAGTGAACTGAAGAGCTTCATTTTCCGAATGAGGGCGCACTCGATTTCAGTGTACTTGTACATACGGAAAACTCTTCAAAAATTATTAAAAAAGTTTAATTGAGGTTAGAAAATTTCAATATAAAAATCCAATTATTTTGATTCTTCTTTCTTGTCGCTCCAGCCGAAGCCAGTGATTTCTCTTTCTTCCGACAGGTTCAGAAAGCTTTGCCGCTGGCACAACTATCCGCACTTCGTGGCCAGGCTTTGTCGTTTTGCACAAATACCAGCAATCGTATTGAGTGCGGCCAGCAAACTATGCTCGCAAAACGTTGAAAGGAATGATTCCAAGTATAAGGCAAAAAAATCTGTGGGTTATTTTTTCGTTGCTTATATACTCCCACATACGTTTATTCGGATGGTTTTTGACTCCAGTTTAACACCCAATCAATCACACCATACTCTAAATTCATTGAAAAAGTTCCCAATTTTTCAATCTCTATCGATTTAGTTGCCACAATGCCGTAATCTTCCACCTTCTACTAAAATGCACGAATTTGGTTTGTATCGCATAAGAACGCTTATCGTCGGAAACTTTCAGAAGTTCACGATCATCGTTTTCTTTTCGACGCTTGTGCTTTGCTATGCAGTAGAAAAACTGATTCGCCACATCAATTCCCCCGGGGGTGCCGCCACGGGTGAAAAAGTGAAACACTATTAGTTGCAGCAGCGAGAGCGGTACCAGTAAAGTTCACTTATATATACTTTCATGTTTGGAGCCGTTTTGTTCTTCCCTTCTCTCTCGTGCACAAAGCTGCTCCGGCAAGGCGGAGGCATCTATTTTGCTTATAATGAGTTTTATTTTATTTTAAAAATAATTAAAAAGTAATTAAATAAGAAAAAATGTGCTTTGCCATTGCCATTGCAGTGCGGAGGGTGCACCTCTCATCAGGCAGCTCGTGCCGAGTGTCGAGAAATACTTCGGAGATGTGATCATGTGTGGACGGTTGGATAAGTAGGTATGTTTGGGAACAGGGAAAGCGCTTGGCTGGAAAATTGGTTTCTCGGTGCAAGAGATAGTAACTGCTCACACGGAGAAGGGTGAAAACAACAGTATTTATACTATCGTAAATGTTTGTTGGGGGAAAAAAAAGGCTCTCGTTTCTTACAGAGACTTACGAACTTCCTTCTCATTTATTTTACGGTTACGATAGTGTTAGTAAAATAAATATGTGGGAAAATGTTTTTTTAGTCTTTTTAAACAGCATTTAGGTGCCGCTACATTTTGTTTGATCATTAGATTCAATCTTTGTATGCAATTTATCTGTCGCAAACCACACCGTTTGTTGCGTTCACCTAAACAAAAGTGTCCGCTTACTAATTGCCCATAACGAAACAATTAGAAGCGACCCTGAAAAGATTTTTAGGATAAAGCTCTAAGATGCTCCTGTTTTTCCTGCAGGGAACACAAAAAGTGCTTTACATTCTTTACCGATCGGAGAATCTCAATAGAACTGAGACTGTCCGTAATGATCCGGATGATCTCTAAATTATACTGAATTGCAACCAATTCTGCGACGTAAACAGAAGAAAGATTGTCGTTACTAAAGATAACGTAGCCATCAGTTGAGAAGTGAGTAAAACGTATTGTCGCATTAGATGTTTTATATAAATTATTACAAAATATTTTAGCGATTGCATAAATGCATAAATGATCCGAAATTCCACGAGTTCCTTCTATCATCTATCATATATATCGAAAAACAAAGTAGGATCAAAACGTTGAATTTTTTCGTTTAGACATCGGTTTTGTTGATCATCACTCATTTTTTTATCAATGTATTTTAATAATGGCCTTTCTAAACTAAGCTAATTTGCAAATTGATCTACACTAACATTTGGAAAGGTCTGAAAAATTTTAAGCTTTTTGTAATTATTCGATATATCTACACAATGGCAGGATAAAGAGGCAAGTTGTTAAGAGATAAATGATAAAGAATTGTCTACATTTTTATTTAAGGAGTTATATACATTTTAAGTTTTCAAAAAATCGAATTTTTTTTTGCATTATCTCAAAGTACAACATCTTGAGAACATTTTTAAAAACTTTCATGAAGATCTGAGCAAAAGGGAGAAAGATAGAGCGACTTGCAGCACGCCTCGCCACGGCCGCATAAGCTAAACTTGAAACTTTACTTGCGTATATCTCGAAATGGTATTTCTCAAAAAATGACTTTGCCGTGTTTACGATTGGGGTGAAACTACTGAACCGATTTTCTTCATCTTTTTTTTTTTAATGTTCATTATATAATTCCCCGATCGTCAAACGATCGTTTTTTGATACACGAAATTTAATTTTGCCGAAAAAACAATTCTACCGCAGTTTTCAGCGTTCACAACATCTATTTTTGGGGAAAAACGTTCCAGTTTACACTTAAAATAAAATACTTACAAAAACGATCGTTCAGATACCTGGCGCACTTCACTTCTTTCATTAGAATGATATGAGTTTTTTGATTTCAGTTGATACACTACGTCCCTATCGTAAACACCTCAAACCTCTGTCAAAAAAATAGCGTTTCGGGGAAACGGCTTCCCAAATAATTGGTATTTCTTATGAACAAACATGTTTTGTTGTTGTTGAATGACTGAGCTCTCAGAAAATTACAACTTTTACGCAATAAAAAAGGGTGCTACACGCTTTCCAAACATTGATCTTTTTTCTCGAGCAAAAAGGTATATCACTCCTTAAAAACAGAAAAGAAAAATTATTTTAAGATTAAACACTGGTATGGTTTCAACATGAAACGCTGCCTGATTGGGTATATATTTTCACACCCTTGTCGAGCAATACCGAATTCAATTGCTTGCAACCCAGTATCTTCACCGGATAAGGGCTGAAATCCATGAAACGGCCTGTTCCAGTCTCCAACAGGTCTTCGACTATCTGAACACGCCACCAAACGCGATCTGGAATGTACACGTAGTACTCCCGCGTAAAGAACTCATACGCAGAAATCTCGTTGTACTTGATGTTGGACATCGAAACACACAATTCATTCTAGCGGACTTTGGATCACGACTGAAATCGTTCAACCAGATCCCATGTAATTCACATTGTAGTCAATGCTTTAATTTTAGCCCGAAAAAATACTAGCCACGGCCCCATTAATCTTTCCGAATAAACGCTGAATCAGCTCTTGTGGTGTTCGAGTTTGGATTGAGGACAGTAGACATTAGATTTTCTCTTCTGTAAACTTCTGTGCTACAAACTAAAATGTCATGTATTTGCGGTCCATCTTTAGTTTGTGAGCATCTTCTAGAAGTTTTCGCTTCAACATATTCGACTCTAACAAGTTAAGTTAGTAAAAATGATGAAAGTGTTAGAATTCTCAGCAGGTATCTAACATCGCTTATCAGACTTTCACCGATCCTTTGCCGTCTTCATGTGATGCCCAGGCCTTAGTTTTTTAGAAAAAATAATGGTTTCAGCTTTTAAATAAGAAAAAATGTTTGTGAAGTAGACAATGTAGGTGATTTTTTCGAGGATACGAAAAATGAACATGGGTTTAGAATGAGATTTAGACTTAGAAAAAATTTTCCTCGTCCAGACCGGACACGAACCCGCAATCTCCGATGTCTCCGGCATGGTGTTTTGGCCAATAAAACTACTGGGAGAGGTAGTTTCCCCTAAGACCAATATCGATCACTCTTCACTATTGCGCTATGCTCCACACACTGCCTTGTGGAAGTTATTTTTGTAACTGAACGATTGACTGCTCTCACACTAGTGTAGCGATTTACTATATCTGATGGAGGGAGAAGACTAGATGATTCAGTTGATCGCTTATCTTTCACAGAAACGCATCTAACGGAAGAGCTCCGTTAAGCTGGGATTACTCCATGAACTAATTACATATTTTTTGCTTACTTTACAACTCAAAATGTAAATCATAGGACAAAAAAGTTCATGAAGTAAAAAATATATATAAATTATCAAATTTTTGTTTCCAATTTATTCGGGCTCAATGTTAATATAAATTTTTTCGAAATTTGATGCAGCTTTCCTGCAGTATTATTTATACATCAGACGCATTAATTTTATCACTGAACATTGAACTTCCCGCGTTGACTAGTTCAGAAAGTAGGGGCAAAACGTACTAAGTTATATTATTTTTATCATGGACAAAATTCTACAGATTTCTAAATATCTGACTTTGAAGATTGATGAATACAAATATTTTGAGAGCCAAACCGGTTTGTGACGTCTTCGGTAAAGTTGTGTATAACATTTTTTTCGAAAAAATATACACTCCAAAAAATTTGTTTTTTGGAAAGAAGTTAGGAAAAATTAAAATTATCTATAAAGCTTATTTTTCAAAAACCAAAATTTTTTCTATTAAAACTACAAAAGTGACCTAAACAATAAAAACCATCCAATCATGGAAAAATTGAGAAAAAAAGTTATAATCGTTTATAAAAAAATATTGTTCTCTCAAGGTTTTTTTAATGACAAAATTACTATCTACAACTTTGCCAAAACACTACGCCATTCAAACAAACCATTCTGGCTGCAAATGTATTGATAATCATCATGAACACTCTGATGTTGATTTAAAATGTCTTTGTCAAATATGTCGGTAATAATTTAGTCTTTCCAATAAAATAAACACTCTGTGAAAAAAAAGTTAATTTTATTTTCAAAAACTTAAAACTTTTTTTAATGTTCATGACCGGACAGTTTTCAATGTTTAGGTTATGTTTTTCAGTTTTCATGAAAATAATCAGATTTGTAAAAAATGACCTTCGTTAGATAAACAATTTTTATTTGTCTTTGATTTGGATAAAACAATTTCTTTTTGCAGAGTGTGTATTTTTTCGAGAGCAAATTATTTTCTGCAATTTCGCTGAAGACATTAAACCAATCAGACAAACCAATTTAGCTCTAAAAATATTTGAAATCATCAATACACTACCAACGTAGAATTTTTAAAAAACTTCTCAAAATTAATCTTGTTTCGAAAAATTAAACCAATAACGCAAAACGACATCTTTTCAGTCAAACCAAAAATGTTCGAATAAATTGGTTGCCCGTTTTTGTGGAATTGATATTCGAAAACAGCTGAAGTGTTTTTTTATGTGTCGATATATCTGATTTACAAGATTTGAAAAAAAAGTTGCAAAAGATGATGTTTAGAATTTTTTTTGATTTTTATAATAATTGAAAGAAATGAATTCATGATATATATTGAAAAAAAAATGAATTCAGAAACAAAAATAGATTACAAAAGCAACGGTCGTCTCAGGTTTATAAGGACTTGGATTTTTAGATTGATGTTTTAGTTTCTCAAAACCCTTCTGGACAATTCAAAATAGGCACTCTTAAGGAGAATAAGTTTTTGTAACAGCAACTTTTTCGTGTTCAACACTATTTTACATTGAAAATGTTTTATGGACATGAGAAAGTTCCTGCCTGGAAAGAATTTTATTTTAGAGGGTTTGTTTAGAAAAGTTTTAGGCAACTGAATTATCTATTTGAAAATCCTTAGTTGGTTTTTGAATTTAACGCTTTTCAATTCAGGTTATCAATTTTTTTTTTGGTATTTCTAATGGAAACTCAGACAATTTCCTAGATGTCATTCGTCTAACATTCTTCGCTATCTTTCCCGCGGCATAAACAAGTGATCAGGTAGACGAACTAAAAAACCGCTTAATTTTTTTAGGCCGGCAAAACACAACCCACGGTCCCACTGATCCTTCCGAATACAACTTAATACGCTGAGTAGGCGTAAGTGTTCCAGTTTGGGTTATGCTTTGACTTTTTCCGTAAACTTTTGCGATGCAAACTTTTTAATATGTTTTGAATCCCCATCTTGTTGGAATATGTATCAGCGAGCGGTCCATCTTCAGCTATTATACATTTGCCAAAATTTTCTCTTTAATATGTTCAAATAAAGCTCCTTCGTCACCCATCGATGAATTTAAGTTCTTAAACACCGGGCATAGCCATTGAGTCACATCATGAAAAAAATCATGAATGCCTAACCGTCTAAACCGAATACATGTACTAAATCGAAAACGTGTACGAAATTTTTCTCAAAACGGAACCACCCGAAATCTGTCGGTAAATCATTGAACCTGGAAACTATCATCAGGTATCTTTGACACACAGAACAAATGTAAGAGATTTGGAAATTTAATTGATTATTGATAACGTTTGCTAAATTAGTTTTAAAATCTGCACTCAAGTGCTGACAGAGAGAAAGATAGTAAAATAATTGATATACTTATGTTTGTATTTCTCCTCATACATTTCCAGTATTTCCATTTGAAACACAGTAGGCTGCATTAGATGCTTAGAATAGGTTTTCTGCCATAACACATGATTTTTTTGTAAAATATTTTAAAATAATTTGCAACGATTTTCCCAAACTATAATCTTTCTTTTGAACTAAAGAGATATTGAAGAAAAATAAGACTGTTTACCGGTTTAGCTTTGTAATTTGGTTTGAATATTCAATTGAATAATAATAAAGCTCCGTCACGCATTTGATTGACGTATAACGGGTGACAACTAAAATTTTGGAATTCTTTAAAGGTTCTTTTACTCCACAACAAATACGCACAGAGAGAAATGAAAGTAAGTATGTGTTAGCGCTCTCTCTCTCTTCTCTTGATGTCAGTATTGTTTCTTTTGCTTACGCATGCTCAGTTCTGGTCAAAATGTCATCGAAACAAGAAGCATTACGAAAGTGCATTGTGTAGTTCTAACTGAACCGCACAAAAATCTCGGAAAAAAAGTTCACGCTAATTTAGAAGCCAAAATGTTCAAATTTCTACCTCATAAAATTTTTACAACCTAAATCATAATTTCAACAATAATTTGCCAGGAAAGTTGTGGAAGACCAGCGAATAAAAAAATAATTACTTCGTTCATCTTGTCTAAATCATACTTCGAGCTCAGTGGTTTCGCTCTCTATCAAAATATATATCAGGAAGAATGTTCCAAGAAAATTTTGATTTATTTTCTTCAAAACTTTTATTCAGGCACCATAAAAAACTTCGTTAAAAAACAAATCATATTTTCTTAAAGTACATCTACCTTTTTTTAGTTAGCAGTAGGAAAAAATCCAAAATAGTAGTTGTCACTCGTTAAAGACTCAAGAGTTTACGCATGACCGAAAACATCTTAGCTGATCGCATACAAACCTGGCAATCAGGATACAGCACATTCGCAATCTTTCGTGCAAACTGCTCCATAGAATTGCTTTTTCGAAGGTTTTGCATTCGTGTACGAGTGTCAGCAGGAAATCGCAAATTGAGTTCGAATAGTTTTTACCAAGACATGAAGACGTATTTGGTAGCATTTTGTCCAACAATCAAACAATTCAAAGTTTGGCCGAGAGTTTCACAGAAATAATCTCTTGTGACTACTTGTGTCAATGTAGAAAAGCAAATAATGGTAGAGAAAAATTGTTTGAATATATATTAAAATGCAGTTCATCATTTTTATATGAACCCAACTCATCAATCGATACGGCTGGAGCTCGCCTAAAAGAGCAACCAGCCACAGCGAATCCAGTGAAAGCGTTGCCTCTCACATGAATCAATATTTCCCCCGATCCACTTTAATGAAACCAGCAGAAATTCCTATCGCATTCCGCATCGCAAAGCGAACACAACAACCTACTAGCCCATTTCGTAATGATTTCCGGAAAATATCCTTCGATTCATCTGGCCGGCGGTTCACCCATGAGCGCGCGCCCGTCTGATCAACCCATAATGGGCACCTGATTTGCTGGCTTGCACTTCAGAACAGCCATATCCAATTGCGCGTGTAAAGAAGAAGCAATTTTTCCACAGGAGTAGCTTATTACGCTAATTGACCGTTGCAGGCCGGGATGGGTGGGTGGCACTGGGCATTAGCGGACAAAGCCAATACAAGGGCCAGGCGGATTGAGCATTTGAGTTTACCAATGCCAATGCAGGGGAAAAAATGAAAATACTAATGGAAGCCGTGAGCGTTGTAGGTTTTTTTCTATTCATACTTTACTGCTTTTTTGGTGCTGCGCTGTAAGAGTGAATAATTGTAATTATATTGTAATTAGCCAAAAAATTTATGTTATTGCCTACGCTGTTACCCCCTCAGCCACGCCAATGATCAGCTCCTCATCGGCAGTGTAACGGAAATGTTGAATCAGTCGTCGGTTTTCGGAAAAGGAAGAACGGTATAACGTAATGATGATATTTTCCGGTGTGGTTAGAATCGATCTCCACTGGCGCGGCAGTTGGGTCTTTTCGGTAAACGACGTAATTCTCCCGTACATTTGATGAAACGGCTCGTTCAGGTGGACGGCGCGTCATTACACCGAAACCAGCAGAACTGGGGTTGCCATGCCCGGGACAAAACGCCGATCGGCACGCTTGGTTACCGGAAATTCAAGCAATTCAATAAATCCACCGGTGCTTTCCCACAGAACAAATCGAACGCAAATGACTGCGGAAGCACACATCATTCTTCTATGTACCTGCTGTTGATAGTGAACGTGATTGCGTTCCTTGGAAAGTGCAAACCGTCAGATTTCACCACCTGACCGAACATTCAATCACCATCCATGTGGAGGATTTTGTAGCCAACTTACGCATAGATTAGAGAGCGAGAAAAACACAAATTCTATACTGATACGCAGTTAGTGTAGAGCTGGAAACAGTTCTGACGAACCCGCTAATCACCCCAGCTATTTGTCAACTGTGAGATTATCTTCTGTTTTTGACAAGTGATGCACCCAGACTAATACTCAACTTGAGAGTTTTCATCAAGGAAATTGCCGTTTCATCAAATGAAAATCAAGCTTCGCTATACCATTACAACTATTTCTTTCCAGCAGTAAAGTTTTCCCGACATATCGGCTATTTTCCCGTCAAATTTTCAATTTACTAGGCATCTACGAGCAGTTGCGATGGACGTTCATTAGAGCGATACAATGACCTGAACGAAGTTTTCAATTGAAAAATTATTCGCCAATATTTATGCAGGCAAACTTCATGAGCACCATTAAAGTGCACAACAATCAATCAAAATCAAATTACCTCAGTCCGAGCCGTCGATGTGGCGACCGAATTTCAAAGGATTTACTAAATTAGCTTCGTTTTCCGAACAAAATTGACCGAAAACTGTACGCTGGACTTTCACCCGTTTTTGCACTCCAGTGGAAAACATGAGCGTATCGGGATCTTCCCCGGTAAAGAGGAAATTTTCAAATTTAACCCAGTATGTGCCCAACTCGAACCCTTTTGATACATTGCTGCACACCGGAAAGCGACCAGTCTGCCCTCCAACGAGGCATGAAAGTTCACTTCGGGAAGAAAATTGAATTGCCGGCAGCGTTGTTCCCCGAGCCGATATTTGCTTTTGTTGACTACCGGTTCTCGCTTCCAGAAGTCAATTAATTTAATGGAGTTAAGAGGCTGTATGTGATGTCACTTCCTTCATGACGTTCAGGGAAGTCATCCGTTTGGGAGCCTGAACTCGACTGAACAAACTGCCAAACTCGGCTCGGTGAAAGCAGTCATTTGTGGCCGGAAGATCAACTCTCGGGCCTGCAGCTGGATCGGAGATGTTATCTAATTTGAGTTGCTTTATGCCTGCCAAATTAAAATTATATAAAATCAATCACCAATCGAGTTCGGAGTGATTTGATTATGATAAACCTTGCGACGGAAAAAGGAACGGCAAAAACTAAGACAATTGGAAAGGCAAAGAGGCAAATTTGTTGACGGGATGTAAATGTTTGCGGTTCGGTAACCTTGGAAGCGAATCGGAGCGTGTCGGAACGGTAGCCCCTAGTAGGAATGAAGATGATCGAAATCGGACTAATCTTGATTAACCGGCGGGAATCGTCTTGGTTTCCATTTTCCACTAGATCGGTGTCCGATTGAGCCTTTTGTTTCGAGAGGGATGAGTCCGAGTAAACAAGCAGCCCCAAGGCAACCGACATGATGCCCAACAGCTATTTTGGTTTTCTTTTTCGAAATGGTGAATCTCGGCCAATTGGCTTTAACCTCAATCTGCTCAATTTGCGTCAATGGCTATATAATGTTTTATCTGCGTATTTGGGAAACTTATTTCATGGCGTTAACTGATTCGAAAAATTGAAGGCAAACACTACTATCATTTTTCTTTCACGGAAGTGGTTTATCTTCTGACTCGGCAATAACCTTCATCCAATAACCATCAAACAGCTCAAAATGAACAAAACCTTGCTGGCCAGTGTTATACCCATAAATATTTTTCGCTAATGATGCTGCTAATATCTTCATGTTCTCGCCTGTGTACTGGCTCCCAAACCAGGCTGGCTCCGGTACGGGTCCGTCCTTCATCCAGGTAAACCGATGGCCAAATCAAACACGTCCGCCAGAGGCCAGAGAGGAACGAGTGACCTTTTGTCGGACCACTCACAGGGCACACATGCCGACCGGGCATCCCAATCAAACACAGTGATTGAGTAAATTTAATTAAATACACTACCGGAGTTCGTCCGAGTGAGCCTTCAGCATTTGATTCGGGTTCCATTCTGTGTCGGATCGATATGTAGCCTCGGGGTGACACAGTGTAATGTCGTTGCTCAGTGGAGCAATTAGGACGATATTTTCACCAAGATTGGTTTTTGCGAAATTCTACTTTTTTTGTAAACCATTCTTCGTACGACGTAAGATACGGTTATTGGTTTGATTTTATTTTAACAAAATCCAATTACCAAATAAATAAAATAATAACAATAGTTTGCCACACCACTCCGTATAATGCTGTTTCGACTTTATCTTTTGTATTTGACACTTTTGAATTTCATGATATGTTGAGTAAAATAATATACATTCAAAGTTCACTAAACAAATAAACAAAAAAAGTAGTGCCATTCCATTTAATTTATTTCTTCCCATTGTCCATCATAGTTAGGAGAGTCTAATTCTTGTTCATGTGAATTAGTTTCACCTTTAGTTTTTAACATTGTTCGATGTTATATGAAATTGTTGGGAAATTGGGTCCTCAGGTTCTACACGTTTTCTGATTTTTATGTATTTACTTTACGACAGTGATACTTTTTTTTTAAATCACGTTTTGCCCGCAAAATGCTTTTTTGAAATGATATATATAAACTATTATAACTATAAGACCCAATTGCAGCTTTTTGAAAATCTTCTTTCTCAACTCAACTCAACGTTTTTCACGACTCATTTCCACAAAATAATAACACAAACAAATTGCAACAGTTATGATTGATCATTTTTATGGATAGCGCAAAAAATTGAGTTCATAAACGATAAAATTAAATTGGATTAACAATGTACTACAAAAACTATTATTGGTATAAGGATATAAGGTGTTTGATCAGTTCTCATTAGTCTACTCAATTCGTAGGTTTAAAATTACCATCCTTTTTGCCTTTCTCCTAGAAAGGTATAGCAATCACTGGAAAAACCAAAGGTATAAAAGTGGTCCCAATGGCCGAATGTCATATACCACTCGACCCCTTTCGACGAACTGAGCATTTTCTGTATGTATGTATGTATGTGTGTATGTGTGTGTGTGTGTGTGTATGTATGTGCAACTTTTTTTTCTCACTCACTTTTCTCAGAGATGGCTGGACCGATTTTCATAAAATCAATTGCAAATGAAAGGTCTAGTTGCGTCATAGGTTGCTATTGAATTTCATTGTAATCGGATTTTTAGTTTAGAGGTTATGTATCAAAATGTAAAAACCACGAAACATCAATATCTCAGAAACCACACAACCGATTTTAAGAAAATTGGTTTCAAATGATCGGGCTGTCTCCAGAACCCTTAACTTTTGAATTTCGTAATGATTGAACATATGGTTTAAAAGTTATGTAAAGAAAAGTTATCCTGAGGTTGTTTAAACTCACTCATTTTTCTCAGAGATGGCTAAACCGATTTTCACAAAATTAGTGTCAACTGAAAGGTCTAGTTGCCCCATAGGTTGCTATTGAATTTCATTGCAATCGGATTGTAACTTTGTCCGTTGTTCATGAAAATGTGAAATCACGTAATGAAAGTAAACATATTGACTTCCTTCTAACGATCACTGGCTAATTAAAAGGTAGAAAAGTGATCCAAATGGCCGAATGTCATATACTACTCGACTCAGTTAGACGAATCGAGCATTTTCTGCATATAAGCATGTATAGGTCTATATGTTTGTGTGTGGGTGTGTACGTGTGTATGTGCACCTTTTTTCGCACTCTCAGAGATGGTATGACCGAACAGATTTCAATGAAATTAATTGCAAATGAAAGGTCTAGTTGCCCTATAAGACCCTATTGAATTTTATTGTAATCTGATTTCTAGTTTAGAGGTTATGTATCAAAGTGTAAAAATCACGAAACATCAATATCTCAGAAACCACACATCTGATTTGATTTAAATTAGTTTCAAATGAACGGACTACCTTAAAAACCCTTAACTTTTGAATTTTATGAAGATTGAACATGTGGTTCAGAAGTTATGGAAAGAAACGTGTTCTGGAGACTATTTAATCTCACTCATGTTTCTCAGAGATGGCTGGCCCGATTTTTATAAAATTAGTTACATATGAAAGGTCTTGTTGCCCCATAAGACCCTAATGATTTTTTTTTACAAACGGATTATTACTTTGCCTGTTATGTTTAAAAATGTGAAATCCAGCTATGAAAAGAAACATATTCCAAGACAACTTACTTGGACTCACTCATATTTCTCAGAGATGGTTGACCCGATTTGCACAGAATTAGTATCAAATAAAAGGTCTACCTACCTCATAACACCCTATTGAATTTTGCAGTAATCGGACTGTAACTTCGTCTGTAATGTATCGAAATGTGAAAATCACGAAACTTCATTATCTTAGAAACTACACAACCGATTTGAACACTATTGATATCAGTTGAACGGGCTAGTTAAGGGTTAACTGATGAATTATGATTGAACACGTGGTTTCAAAGTTTGGCTGCCCCATACGTTACCTTTTCATTTGATTGTAATCAAACTTAAGCAAGCGTTATGTTTTAATTTGTAAAACAACGAAAGTCTATTATCTCAAGTATTACACGACTTATTTGAACATAACTAGTGTCATACAAATGAGTCATCTCTCAAACTTACAAATAACAAACTTCATAACAATTTGATATGCTGTTTAAAAGTTTTAGAAATTCAAAGACTATTCAACACTTTACCTGCTTCGATCAATATATATGGCCTCAACATGATTTAAATGTGGTATCGTACTATTTGAACGTTTCCGGCATCGCTCGTGATTAAATTGTTCGAAATTAAGAGTCATTGCTTTTATTTCGCTATTTCTTAAGTACTAACATTATGTCAAATTTCATATCTTATACTTTAATTACAACATCAATATTTTAGAACCCAAAGAGTGGATAAACATTTATTGGATTTAAGCATTCATGTAAATCTATTTTTACAAATAATAAGTCTGACCGCTAGGTGGATTAATTTAGGTTTTTATTGCATGGTTATACATGTTTGAAATTATGGCACATTCCAGAAATACATAATTGTCGTTACAAACTAAGAGGCGCAGCAACGCGGGCTGGGTATCATCTATTTTATAGATATAGAAAAAGAAGAAGAAGATTTATCGCAAGAATTTCGCAAATCAACGTTATGCGATGAAACATTTACATTGGTCATGGTAATGATCTATCGTAGTAGTTTGTGCGAGGTAACCAGTGCAGTTATTAGCTAACAGGTGACAACTGAAATTTTGTTGCTCTCCAGTTGTTTTTGCACACCAAGGAACATGAAATCATACAGAAATCTTCGACAGGACTGTTCTGAAGCAGATTCGTTGGATTGGGTAAAGAGTGTTCGGGACCAAATTGCATCACAGAAAAATTGGTATTTTCCACTCATTCAACCAATCGCCTTCTAAGGTAGTAAAATAAAACAGGATATTTTATATATTTTTTGCCTTTCTCCTAGTAAAATAAAACAGGAGATTTTATATATTTTTTGCCTTTCTCCTAGAAAGGTATAGCAATCACTTGCAAAACCGAAAGTAAAAAAGAGCTCCAAAGGGCCGAATGGCATATATCACTCGACTCAGCTCGACGAGCTGAGCATTTTCTGTATGTGTGTGTGTAAGTGTGTGTGTGTGTGTGTGTGTGTAAGTGTGTGTGTGTATGTGCAGATTTTTATTCTCACTCACTTTTCTCAGAGATTGCTGGACCGATTTTCATGAAATTATTTGCTAATGAGAGGTCTCGTTGTCCCATAAGACCTTATTGAATTTCATTGTAATCGGATTTTTGGTTCAGAGGTTAGGTATCAAAATGTAAAAATCATGAAACATCATTATCTCAAAAACTACACAACCGATTTGAACAAAATTGATTTCAAGTGAACGGGATTGAACTTGTAGTTCAAAAGTTATGACAAGAGACGTGACTACTTAATCTCACTCATGTTTCTCAGAGATGGCTGAACCGATTTTCATAAAATCAATGTCAAATGGAAGGTCTAGTTGCCCCATAAGACCTTATTGATTTGTTTTGCAATCAGACTATTACTTTGCCTATTATGTTTAAAAATGTGAAATCCAGCTATGAAAAGGAACATATTCCGAAGACTACTTGAACTCACTCACTTTTCTCAGAGATGGCTGACCCGATTTCCACAAAATTAGTGTCAAATGAAAGGTCTAGCTGCCTCATGACACCCTATTGAATTTTGCTGTAATCGAACTGTAACTTCGTCTGTAATGTACCGGAATGTGAAAATCACGAAACTTCATTATCTCAGAAACTACACAACGGATTTGATCAATATTATTATCAGATAAGCGGGCTAGTTTAAGGTTAACGGATGAATTATGGTTGAACATGTGGTTTCAAAGTTTGGCTGCCCTATTTTCATTTGATTATAATCGAACTTAAGCAACCGTTATGTATTAAATTGTTAATAAAACAACGAAAGTCTATTATCTCAAAGATTACATGACTTATTTGAGCATAACTACGAACGAGTCATCTCTCGAATTACAGATAACAAGCTTCATTACAATTTGATGTGGCTCAAAAGTTATGGAAAGAAAAGAAATTAAAATATTTAAAACTACACCTGCTTTGATCGATATATGTGGCCTCAACATATTTTAAATGTGGTATAGTACTATTTGAACGTTCCAAATTCATTGATTCCTTGCGATGTGTTTAAAAGCTGAAAAAAAAAACACGACGAATCGGTCATATGATATGATCAAAGTCGAATAACAAATCGTTTGAAATGATTGGTTTTATCGAAATGACAACATCCTCGACTTTTGGCTTCTGTACATCGCCTTAATTCTATATATATATATATATATATATATATATATATATATATATATATATATATATATATATATATATATATATATATATATATATATATATATATATATATATATATATATATATATATATATATATATATATATATATATATATATATATATATATATATATAAATATATATATATATAAATATATATATATATATATATATATATATATATATATATATATATATATATATATATATATATATATATATATATATATATATATATATATATATATATATATATATATATATATATATATATATATATATATATATATATATATATATATATATATATATATATATATATACTAGAATCACATGTTCCTGGGAAACAGCCGAAAATGATCGAATAACACCCAATACCGGAAGTCGCCATCTTAGAATTCGAAATGGTATCTGTGGTCGATTTCAGCTCCTGTGTATCATGCTAGATCCGGATGTTATATTGGGTGGAAATCGACCATTTTTGGCTGATTTCCAGAAACCGGAAGTTGCCATCCTACAATCTAAAATGTTGCCTAAGGTCGATTATGGAACATATTTGTTACCTCTTAAAACATCCACATGCTAAATTTGGTTCCATTTACTCGGTTAGTTCTCGAGATGTGCAGAAATTTGTATTTCATTTGTATGGAACCCCTCCCTTCCAGAAAAGGGAGTGGCGTCCAACTATTATGGACATATTTGTAACCCCTTAAAACATCCACATGCCAATTTCGGTATAAATTGCTTGGTTTGTTCTTAAGTTGTGCAGAAATTTATGTTTCATTTGTATGGGAACCCTCCCTTCCAGAAGAGGGAGGGGTCTCAAACTATCATAGGAATCTTTATTGGCACCAAAAATCCCTAAACAAATTTTCACGTCGATCGACTCGGTAATTTTCGAGCCTATTTGGATCAGACAGACAGGCAGACAGACCGGACTGCATTTTTATATGTATAGATTACAACATCAATATTTTAGAACCTTTTATATGTATAGATTACAACATCAATATTCAAGAACCTAAAGAGTGAATATATATTCTATTTTTACAAATAATAGTTTGAATGAGAAAGGCTGGGCCTGACCGCTAGGTGGATTAATTTAGGTTTTTAATAAGTAGTCGAATTTAGTAGAAATAATTTTTATCATACTATCAAATTTGAATGTAGAAATTTACTTTCACAGTCCCTCCCGTCACCCCATTTGCTTTCTAGGCAATATTTTGTTCCCTTCGTCAATAGAAAAGAGGGAAAGAAAGCTTGTGAAACTTCACTGTTTTACGCAGGGGACACGTAACGCGTAAAAAACCACGTAGATTCCAAAATCCAAAACTTCATATGTTAAAGATTTTCAATCATTTCTGTTATATTCTTTCGGAAAAGAACCAAAAGCTGTGTTAGATTCATCTGCAAAAAGATTTGAAATTAAAAAAAAAAAATGGTCAGGCTCAATCTATAATTCAGTTATTGAATTAGGGAAAGTCATCGGACATTCTAAATAAATTATTTGAAAATGAAAAATCATTGAAAACCTGCCGTTTAAAACGTTTAAAAAACCGCGTAAAAAGTGCCCTTAGTGTATACTCGTTTCATCTACTTTAAATATTAGTAATGTCATATTTGTAGTGATGTAAGATGCGCATTTGTATTTACGATTCTCGAGGGTTTAATACATGTTATCGTATGGTGTGTGAGAACAACAGGAATAAAAAATTCGCGCATGACGAGTGCTTACGCGAAATATGTTTTTGCTCTGAACTTTGTGACCAAATTTATTTTATGAGTATAAAAATAGAAATCCAGAAGGAATCCAGAAAAAAAAAATTATTTTTGATCGGAAGTGTTGTCAGATGGATTATTTTTGTATTCAAAAATTGTATTTGCATTTTACGGTAAATATAGCCAATTGCATTTAAAATTTGATAATTTCATCATATTTCTCGGGAAATTTCACGTAATAAACACTTATCACCCCAAGGTAGTATGATCCAACTATGAGAACTAACATTTTTACAGAAATAGTTGTTAATTTTGTAAATAATTTTTCTTATAATTTATACACGTTAGATGTGCTGATGTGCGATATTCAAAGAAAATAAAGCAACAAAACCAAAAAAAAAAAACATTTTTTTACCGCAAGTGTTGCCAGATACCGTGCTGGATCGAAACCCGTACAGTATCGAAATCCGTACACCTTGATGTTTTTCTTCAGTTTTAAGCATTTTAAAAGTGAAAATTCATATGATAGTTACATGTACATATCCGTTGAGTTGTTGGCCTACAGTTAAATTAAACTATGCGCCAGTAGGCCATGAAATAAAAATATTAAAAATGAAAAATCAATCGTGTATCGGTTTCAGTTGTCATTTCGTTGTATCGTTAGAGAATTTACTAAGGAAACGTTCTTCAGATAAAAACGATTTTCAAGTGGGATATGAGTGTTTTACTCTGTGAATCTTTTCAAAATTGATGGAAAAGGTAAGTCTTTGTCATTTTCGAACTGTATCTTGCCTAATAAATAGTGTAAGTTGTATTTATTCAACAAAAACTGTGCCGTACGGATTTTGATTCTACACGCAACAGTTGAAGTCTTGTACAATCATTGTGTCTTCCCGATTCGCACAAATGTTGCACAGAAATCGCACAATAAATGTGTGAAACGCATAACACAACAGTTGGATTGCGAATACATTGACATAGAATGAAATCAGAATATGTATCATATACCGACACTTTATTTCTCACGTCGAGTGTATTAGTGACTGCTACTCATGGAGCAGTGCAAGCAGCAAACAATAACTTGTGAACTCACTAGATTTAAATAGCTATAATACTCGATCGATTTATCTCGATGGATTTGGTCATTGAAAAGTACCATTGAATGATTTGCAAAAAAAAAAAAACGAAACAAAATTCTGTTCACAACATTTTGTAATCAACGCTAGCTTCACCGCAAAACTAGCAAAACCCTCCATTCCACAAAGCCACAAAAGCGTTCCTGATTTTTTATGGCAACACTTGTAAATTGTGAATAATTATTATTTGTCATTCTTTGCACGCGCTTTTTTTTTCAAGCGACGAGAGAAATTTCTCTCTCGCTCGTAGAATTTCCATGTATGTGAGACAAGACCAGACACGTCACATACAATTTGCAGGTTGCTCTTTTGCTTCTCTTTCGGTTCGGATTGCAACGCGCAAGGCGATATCTCGTTGCTTCACGAAATGAGCGAGACACCCGTGCTCAGGGATGCCACATGTACAGATTAATTTGTATTTTACAGATTTTTGACCGAAGTAACGGTACAGAATCTGTATATACAGATATACAGATTTTCGTCGAAAAGTACAGATATACAGATTTTTCGAAGTTGACATTAATTTTTAAAAACAATCCAAATTTTATTTCATTAAATATTAAGCAAAT